>NC_057807.1:289620481-289767358 GCF_018294505.1 Triticum aestivum
GCGTGCCAGGTAGGGGGATCACTTGTGCGAACCTGAAAGTGTGTGCAGCGCGTCATCTCCATCCCCATCTTCGTCTTCGACGGCGCCATCAACCATGGCGCCCAAGAAGAAATCCGGCACGTCGGCTCACTCGTCCACCTCAAAGGCTCCGCCGCCCACATCTACCAATGCCGCGAGAGGTGCGGAAGCGTGTGAGGATGCGGACGCTACTGGGGATGTGGTCGGAGTAGGCGACACCATTACCACTTCCCCCACGGCTGAAGCAGGAGCGGGAGATGCTGGAGGAGAGCAGCATCAGCAACACCTCGACAGCCACGCTCCATGAGGTACGGGTGAAGGGGTTACTCCGTACACACCCCTTCCTCTTGTCGACGGGCACAACCGCAACAGTGGCGCTCAGTCCGGGGCGAATCACGGCCCTCCGGCCGCCCCCATCACAGGAGCGACCGCAGCGCGTGCGCCTCCCCCGGGGTGAGTCGACCAAGTCGCTGTGCTCGACCGAGCCGCTGGCCCTCAAGCGCCTTTGCCATGCCACCATGCCATCCAGGTGGCCGCCCCGCAACAGCAGGGAAGTGGTACTGTCACTGCTAGCACCGTCAGGAGCCGAGAAACGATACAATCTGCATCGTCATCACCTATGCCGAGTAGGGCTACAGAGTCCATGGCGCGAGCTCAGCTGCTACTGAGGTTCCCGCCAGCGGCCGAGCAGATGAATGAATGGCGTGCCACCACCAGAGTCTGCTGGTTTCACCAAGGCTGGGGGTTCGCAGCAAGCTGCCCCGCCACGGCCTCCCCAAGTGACAACAATGGCTCATGCTACTGGTCATACGGGAGGGGCCACCCCCATAGTACAGTCCCCGCCATGGCAACCAGCACGAGCGCAACGGAATCAAGAACCTGGCAACGTCTTGATGGCCTCTACTGACCCTCAAGCGCGTTCAGACCGGCGGCGAGCCCCAAAGGATAGGCGAAGGGGAGACGCGCGCGTTGGCATTTTGCAATGCCATGACGACCACCACTGGACCAATGGGTGCGATGATCCTGACATCGACGAGCCTGCGCTCGATATTGGCGGGTGCCTACCTTTCAAGGTTGGGTTCCCTACCTTTAATCATGAGCTGCAGCAAGTATGTTGGTCGTCTGTGTGCACGTTCAAGCCAGAGATACCTGAGAAGTATGATGGGAGGCTAAACCCGACAAAGTTTCTGAGCATCTACACCATTGTTGTTCAAGCTATCGGGGAAAAAGATGAGAAGGTATTTGCCAACTACTTCCCTTTGGCTCTCAAGTCCAATGTGAGGTCCTGGTTGATGCACCTGCCGGAGAACTACATTTCGTCATGGGCTGACCTATGCCATGAGTTCATTGGTGCCTTCATTAGCGGCCATCAAGAACCGGGGTGGCCCAGCGATTTGCAGATTCTCCTGTAGAAAGAGGAATAAACTCTCCGTAAGTATTTGTAGAGATTCAACGGAGTCCACAGGAACATCCTGAACATCCATCCGGCAGCTATGATAGCCACCTTCTAGTCCAATGAGCGCAACCGCAGGATTCGTTCCAAGATGAACATACGGTTGCCCAATACTATGAAGGAGCTTTACACCTTGGTGGATAAGTGTGCTCGGATGGAGGAGGGAAGAAAGTTACCCAGAGAGGAGGATTGCATCAATGTCGATTCAGAGGATGATGATGAATCCACCAGTCAAAAGAAGAGCAAGAAGCGCAATAAGAGGCGCAAGGATAAGGCAGTGATGACTGTTGAAGGATCGGGTACGCCTAGTACTGACAAGACGGCTAAGGCCGAATCCCTCGGCAAGGAAGCTACCGTGTGCGCTGACTGGTGGGAGGCCGCGGCTGACAAGAAGGCCGGGCAGAGCGATGGGCCGTATTGCAAGATTCATCAGACCAAGGGCCATGACCTTCAGGAGTGTTATCAGGTTGAGCAGCTCGTCAAGAGGCAAATAGCGCAGTACAAGAAGCATGACAAACAAAAGGGTCAGAATGTCGCTGGCGGTAAGGGTCAAGGTGGTGAAGTAAACCGCCTCGACAAACGCCTTTAGAACAAAGGAAAACCCGCCAGATGTCAAGAGAAGGAAGTCTGTGATGATGAGAGTGATGTAGGGGATGAAGAGGAAACCAGTGGGAAAGAGTTCCAAAAGGCCACTGACGCCCTGTGCATTGACGGGGGTGCATCCCTGAACACCTCTCACTGCCAACTCAAATGGTAGGCACGTGAGATCAATGTCGTGGAACCAGCACCAGAGGCCCGGAAACCACTCAAATGGTTACGCACGCCCATCATCTTTGACGAAGAGGATCATCTTGACCGTACCACTGCGGTAGGGTGTTTGCCATTGTTGGTCTCTCCAACAATTCGCAACCTCAATGTCACGAAGATGTTGGTGGATGGCGGGGCCGGGCTGAATCTGATTTCCCCAAAGGTTCTCAACAAACTTTAGATAGTAGAAGAGGAGTTGAAGGTCACCGGCACATTTCAAGGAGTTAATCCCGGCAGGAATCATCCTAAGGGAAAGATCATGTTGCCTGTGACATTTGGAGGAGAGTTGAACTATCGGACTAAAAATATTGTGTTTGATGTTACCGATCTCCCCTTGTCAGACAATGGGATCCTGGGACGACCAACCCTGGCTAAATTCATGGCGGCATCCCACTATGCCTACAACACCTTAAGATGCCTGGGCCAGTTGAAGTCATTTCCATTCCATCAGATGAGAAGTACGTGATCATTTGCATGGATAAGATGTACCGGGACGCGGTCGCGGCAGAAGTAGTTACCGCCAAGGAGAGTAGAGGAAAGAAGAAGGATAGGAAGGACACTGGCAAGGAATCCAAGAAGCATACCTCTTCGGAGTACGTTGCGCCTGTTGATGACTTGTCGGAGAGTTCCAACAGCAAGAGGTCCAAGGTTACTGCTCCTCAAGTGAAGAAGGTCCTGGCAGGGCTGGTCGGTGTTGATGGTACTTTCACCGTCAGCACCACCCTTGATGACAAATAGGAAAGCACGCTCGTTGCCTTCTCACGGGCGAATATCGACATGGTTTCCTGGAAACCATCTGATAGCCCCGGTGTTCCCAGGGAGGTAATCGAGCACCACCTTGTTGTCTGTCCACATGACCGACCTATCAAGCAAAGTGTTTGGAAGCAGGCCTTGGAGAGACATCAGTTTATTGTAGAGGAGATCAAGAAGCTTGAAGCAGCCAGTTTACTCAGAGGCGTGCTACATCCCACATGGTTACCAAATCCAGTGGTGGTCCAGAAGGCTAACAGGAAATTGAGGCTTCGCATAGATTTCACAGATCTCAACAAGGCTTGCCCGAAAGACCCATTTCCCTTGCCGCGCATTGATCAGATCGTGGATTCCACTTTGGGTTGCGATTTTCTTTCCTTCCTGGATGGATATTCTGGATATCACCAGATCTTCATGTCCAAGGAAGACGAAGAGAAGACCTTGTTCATCACCCCATGTGGTACGTACTATTTTATCCGCATGCCATTCAGATTAAAGAGTGTCAGGTCTACTTTTGTAAGGGCAGTCCAGACTGGTTTCGAGCCACAACTACACAGAAACAGTAAAGATTATATGGATGCCATTGTGGTCAATACCAAGGAGAGAGCAACTCTTATCCAGGATCTAGAGGAGAAGTTTGCGAATCTGCGCAAGATCAACTTGAAGCTCAACCCGGAGAAGTGTGTGTTTGGCGTTCCTTCCGGCAAGCTACTTGGGTTCTTTGTGTCTCATCGAGGGATCGAAGCCAACCCCGACAAGATTAAAGCCATCGAGCAGATCTAAGCGCCAAGGAGAGTCAAGGATGTGAGGCGTCTGGCAGGGTGCGTTGCCGCGCTAAGAAGATTCATTTCCAAGTCTGCCTAGCGCGCCCTGCCGTTCTTCAAAATCCTGAAGAAGGAAGGACCCATGAAATGGACCCCATAAGCAGATGTGGCCTTGCAAGAGTTAAAGGACTACTTATCCTCTGTGCCCACCTTGGTTGCTCCCAAGCCACAAGAGCCGTTGCTGCTATACTTAGCAGCAACCAACCAAGTGGTTAGCGCAGCCTTGGTGGCACAAAGGGAAGTGGACAAGGCAGAGAGTGAGCAAGGACCAGCAGAGTCAGATAAGGATCAGGGCAGAAGTGAGCACGACAACAAGAGCAACCCCAAGGACACGACAATGAAGAAAGTAGTGCAACGCCCAGTGTACTTTGTTAGTTCCTTATTATAGGGGCTCGATCGAGGTACTCTGGTGTGCAAAAGTTGATCTTTGGCCTCATCATGGCCTCAAGGAAACTACACCACTATTTCCAAGCCCATGAGATCACGGTTGTCACTCACTTCCCATTGCAAAGGATACTCCAAAGCCCTGAGGCTACCGGCAGAATAGTGGAGTGGGCTTTGGAGTTGTCCAGTTGGTCTGAAATTTGAGAGCACATCTGATAGAGCCTTCCTCTCCTGGCAGGGACCCTGCCGGAAACAACTCCTCACAACTTGTCGGACCGCACCCTCTAGCCGGGCCCATGGCCCCCACAGACGAGGAACGTGCCGCCGCAGTTGAGGAGGTGCCGCTAGTCCTCGTTGTCGAGCCGCAGGCTCCAACTTGGGCAAGGCACATAGTCCACTTTCTCCAAACCGGAGAACTCCCTATTGACCAAGATGAAGCTTAAAGAGTAGCCTAGAAGGCTAGTAGATATCATTTTGTCGATGACACTCTTTACAAAAGGAAGCCCAATGGTGTGAAATTGAAGTGCGTCTGCCGTGAAGAAGGAAAGGAACTGCTGTCTGAGATACACAAAGTCATGTGCGGCTTCCACATTGGATCAAGGGCATTCGTTGGGAAAGCATTCCGACAAGGATTCTGTTGGCCAACAGCCCTCCAAGATGTGGTTGAGCTAGTCACCAAATGTGAAGCCTGCCAGTTCCATTCCAAGAACATCCACCTGCCTGCCCAAGCTCTTTAGACAATCCCTTTTTCATGGCCATTTTTGGTCCGGGGGCTGGATATCCACGGCCCTTTCCCCGAGCAATCGGGGGCTTTGAATTCTTGTTTGTTGCCATCGACAAGTTTACAAAGTGGCTGGAAGTGACTCCCATGAGAAAGGTGAGTGCTCAGTCAGCTATCAAGTTCTTGAAAGATCTGGTGTGTTGTTTGGAGTTCCGGCAAGGATCATTACCGACAACGGCACCCAGTTCACGAGCCACGCCTTCATGCAATATGTTTGTGCCCTCGGAAGCAAGGCCTCATTTGCCTCTGCCGCACATCCCAGAAGCAATGGGCAAGCTGAGAGGGCGAACAATGAAGTGCTGCGGGGACTCAAGACAAGAACCTTTGATATGATGCGGAAGCACGACAGGCGATGGATCGATGAGCTGCGGGTAGTCCTTTGGTCCCTTAGAATGACACCAAATCGAGCTATCGGGCACACTCCTTTCTCCTTGGTCTATGGGGCAGAAATAGTTATCCCCACGGAAATCATTTATGGGTCGCCTTGTGTACTTGCCTACGATGAAGTAGCGCAAGATCAGCACCGGCGTGACGATGTTGTGCTACTCGAGGAGAACCATCTCCGGGCTGCTACGCATGTTGCACGCTATCAGCAAGCCCTGCGTCGCTATCATAGCCGCAGGGTTCATGCCCGGTGTTTTGAGGAAGGCGACCTTGTCCTTAGGCACGTTCAGTCCGCCAAGGGTACAAACAAGTTGACACCAAAGTGGGAAGCCCTTACAGGGTAGTATGAGTCACCAGACCTGGCGCAGTTGAAATGATCGATATGCTTGACTAGAGGGGGGGGTGAAGAGGCAACTAACAATTTTTAGCTTTTATTGACCAAATTAAACTTAGCATCAAAGTTGGTTGTCTAGATGTGCAACTAGGTGAGCAACCTATATGATGCAACAACAACAAGCACACAAGCAAGCAAGGGATACAAATCTTGAACAAGTAAAGGTAAGAGGTAACCAAGAGTGGAGCCGGAGGAGACGAGGATGTGTTACCGAAGTTCCTTCCCTTTGAGAGGAAGTACATCTCCATTGGAGCGGTGTGGAGGCACAATGCTCCCTAAGAAGCCACTAGGGCCACCATATTCTCCTGACTCCCTCACACAATGCGGGATGCCATGATTCCACTATTGGTGCTCTTGAAGGCGGCGACCGAACCTTTACAAACAAGGTTGGGGCTATCTCCACAACTTAATTGGAGGCTCCCAACGAGACCACAAAGCTTCACCACAACGGAATATTGCTCTGAGGTGACCTCAACCGTCTAGGGTGCTCAAACACCCAAGAGCAACAAGATATGCAAGGGATTAGTGGGGGGAATCAAATTTCTCTTAGTGGAAGTGTAGATCGGGGCCTTCTCAACCAATCGCTAGAAAATCAACAAGTTTGATTAGCTAGGGAGAGAGATCGGGCGAAAATGGAGGTTTGAGAAACAATGGAGCTTGGGGAGGGAAGAGGTAGTCTTCTTGAGGAAGAAGACCCCCTTTATATAGTGGGGGGAAAGATCCAACCGTTATCCCCTCACCCAGCCCACGCGGTGCGGTACTACCACAAGCAGCCGCGGTACTACCGCAAAGGGTTGCAGTACTAACGCTGGACTGTGTGGTACTACCACTAGCACGGTAGTGACTAGACGAGGCCCTGTTGCATAGGGCAACGAGCGGTAGAACCACCTGAGCGGTACTACCACTCGCCCCTACGGTACTACCATAAGGCAGGGCTCATCTGGGGCTGAAAATGCACGGAATAAATAAATTACTTCTGTAACAACTTCCACTGAGTTTGGAGCTGTGCAAAAATCTGGCACGGTTCTACCGTTCACATGGAGAGGTACTACTACGTAGGAGCAGACGTAAAAAACTACATCTGTGCCTACTTCCGCATGCTTCAGCATCAGGGCTGGAGGCAGCGGTACTACCGCTCATCAGGAGCGGTACTACCATTGTGACCTGCGGTACTACTGCACCCTGGAGTGGTACTACCACAAGCCCCTGCGGTACTATGCTCCCTTGAGCAGTACTACCGCATACAACAGACACTTTAGCATTTGGCAACCTTCATTTTGTAGAGACAAAGATAAAGGGATGATGCTCCAACGATGAGAAGGAAAGGTGGTGCAACAGAATAGATGTGTACATGTTGATTCCACCCTAACCTTTCTGAAGCGGACCCCCTCTTAATAGTACGGCTTTCCTACGACTCAAAACCACCAAAAAGAACCATAGAGAACAACTGTCCTCGATAAGCTCCGAGGGGCACCGAATCGTCTTGTGCCTAGATATGAAATATCTGAAATGCTCAATGCACACGATTAGTCCACAAATGTACTGTCATCAATCACAAAAACCACTTAGGGAGAAATATGCCCTTACAATCTACCCCTTTTTGGTGGATTGATGACAATACAGGATTTGCACATGGAGATATAAAATGAGTATAGGCAAACCCAAAATCTATAAAATATAGACAGGCTCCTCCTAGATGTGTGCATTCCATAGATACGCTCTGGACTGCAAAACACACATATTAGGATCAACAATCCCCCTATATTTTATAGACAAGGCAACCCTTGCAACAAGATAAGTGACAATAAGCATGGAAGCAAGGTATAGCAAGTGAGCATGATAATGAGATACTAGACAATAAAAGGATAATAAGCACAAGCTAAGATAATCTCACAAGCTACTAAGCATACTAGACAATAAAAGGATAAGAGTGAAGGCATATGTGTCACACCATATGAAAGGATAAGTCTCCGGACTCACACGCAACTAACACAACCAAAGAAAACGACGAAGATCCAACGAAAGCAAGGAGACAAAGCAAAGACTCGCAAATCCTACACTCTCTCCCCCTTTGGCATGGAGATGCCAAAAGGGCAAAGAGGACACCTAAGACACATGTGGTAGCTCCCACTGAAATGATCACCCAACACTCTCCTCATCAGAAGCAGCAGGAATGGTCTCCTCATATGACTCAGCCTACTGAAAGCCCTGCTTTGACATCCAAGCAGCCTCGGGAGTGATGTTCGTCTTAGACCTGCTCGAGACGTGCTCGCCAAGCTTCCTCAAAATCTGCTTGTCGAGCTGGCAACTATCCTTCTGAGCAACGTGAGCCTGGTATTGCCCCTTGGCCTGCATGCAGAACAGAGCCTTCACCTTGTACTTGAGCTTCTTAGCCCAAGATGGCTCAACAGAGGGAGGTGCATACCCCTCAGAACTGTCCTCTACCTCCTCCTCCTCAATCCCATCATCATCGAGATCCATGCAAGTAGCTTATGCCTCAGCCCGGGTATTGGTGTTAGCCCACTTGTTCTTCTAGCGCAGCCTGATGGGATCATGGCGAATCCAGTTGGGAGCATGAAACTCTTCACGTGGAAAGATCTTCTCCCAAGTCTTCCAGATCAAGAGGTGCAAATAAGGTCCATAGATGGGAACCTTGCAATGGAACACCGCAAACTAAAGCTCACGCCACATGATATGAGAGACATCAAGTGGTCGAGGTTGTTGACGATGCGCGTCCTCACAGATAAGCATCATGTCCACAAGATAGGAATGCACCTTGTCCTTGTCGCCTATGCGTGGAAAAAGAGAGTTGTGGAAGATCCAGTGCTCGATGTCAAGAAACGGGTTCAGCACATAAGCCTTCTTGCCACTGGGTAAAGACTTCTCAACAAGGTAGGGTCAGAGCTTGTTCTTGGATGCAGACTCTGGGTTGGCATGCGGGCGGACACCAACGGGCACATCGAGCCCCTCATCACGAACATGGAACAGATCCATGAACTCCTTCCACTCAGCAAAACATCCTCTTTCCATTTGTCATTCAAGTCATGGCCTGCTTCACATCCGTGTGGAAGTGGATAGAAGCAAAAAACTAAGACACAATCTCTGGGTCAAAGTCAAGATGGAATGTGAGGAGCACCTCAATGCCAAACTGCTCCACCAAATCCAGTGTCTCACCAAAATATGACTGGTTCTTCCTCAGATGGTCCATGTCAATCCACTAAATGGGTACGTAGATGTTCTGCTTGGCCTTGATCACATCTAGAAAGATGAGATTTTGTTTCTTGGTCCAAAACAAGTCATTGCCCCTGATGAGTTCCCTAGGCTTGATGTAGGGGTTGAGCTTCCTATGAATCAGAAACTCTACTTGAGGAATTTCATCCAAGCCGACAACTAGCTCGTTTATCTTGTTAATTAAGGTCTTGACATGGCGAGTTGGGGCACTGTACCCCTCAGCAACCTCTTGGTTGCGAAGACGCTTTGAGCTTCTATCACTGCTGTGATTCGAGCGCCAGGAACCGGAGCCACCACCTATGACAGACAACGCAAACACACGAGAAGAGCAAGAAGGATTATTGCAAAGACCAAGGCCAAACCAAAACAAAACACATAGAAATGAGATTGGGTGTGACAAAACACAGTAATTTTAGTCAAGCGGTAGTACTGCAACAAGATGCGGAAGTAAAAGTTTACTGCTGCTCTGACCGTGTTAGTATAGCACCGGGTTGGCGCGGTAGTACCATGCTCAGAGCGGAGGTAATTTTTTACGCCCGCGCATCGGGCAGTAGTACCGCTCTAGGGAAGCGGTAGTACCGCACGGGGCCCGCCACGGGTGGTAGTACCGCTCCAAGCGGAGCGGTAGTACCGCATGGGCGGATCTTGCAAGATCGCATCTAAGGAGATCTGTAATGACGAACTACTACCGTTGATCAAAACTACATAGTTTTATCACACCAAATAGCATATCTACTGCACAAACACTCTCCAACAATTTCCTCTTGCAAAGATTTAGCAAAAAATCACAAGACCTACACATGCATCTCCCAAAACCGAGAAGCACAAAACAAGAGACAAAGAGAGAGGGACAAGGGGAGATAGCAGGGTCCATGACAAGTGAGCGAGGTGGGGAACGATCCCACTGGTTGAAATGAGAGGAGAGTGGCCCGAGACGGAGATCCGGCGAAGTCCTCTGACGCCGTTCTTGGGCAGGAAAGAGAGAGAGAGAGAGGGAGAGAGAGACAGAGAGAGAGATGAAGTGAGGGGAAGGGATGAATGGGTATGGGGGAGTTGGAACTCCCCCTGCTCGCGCTTAACCCCCACGCGGTCTCGGTAGCACGGTAGTACCGCGGATCATCGCGGTAGTACCACCCGGGTGGAAGTACTATACCCAGGGTGGTAGTACTGCTCTACCAGTGGCAGTAAAAAATTACTGCAGCAATGGAAGCGGTAGTACCGTGCCGTGGTCACAGCTGTGCAAGCACAGGAGCCACCCACCTCCAGTGGTAGTACCATGCACTACAAAAAAAAGACACATCCGTGACATTTTGGGTCGAATGATTTTTTTTTCTGTCATGCTTATGACACGTCTATGACGATAATTGTGAAAAAACCCGGTATCATCATAGATGTGGTGGGCTCCTACTTCTATGACAAAAAATCATGACAGAAAATGGGCTTTTCATCCTGGGTGGGCCGGAGACGCAGTTGCATGACATTCTTTGGGCCGTCCATGACGGAAAAAACCATGGTACAAGTGAGGGCGAGGAAAATATCGGGGTGTTACCGGTTACGGTGGGTGGTCGGGGCCGAGCGATGCATGGAGTTTTGCACGTTTCTCTCATACACGCACGCATGTGGGTGCGAGGCGTTGGGCTCTAACTGAACCCGAGCGAGGCGTTCGCCTACTGAACCGAGGATTATGCTGCAGGCTACGCGTTACTGAACCCGAGCGATCGATCGATGGCTGTTAACTGAACCTGATCAAGCGATTCCTTCGCTACTGCTGCTAATTGAAGCTGGTCGATGTTGTCTCTGGATGAATAGTGAGTGTTGTTGGTGGGGTGGATGAAGAGTTCCCGGTGGGGGGTGGATGAACAGGACCCCGTGGTAGTAGAGGCTGTTGCCGCTGGATGAACAGGACCCCGATCGAGCCGGTTGGGGGTGGATGAACAGGACCCCGTGGAGGGCTGGATGAGCAGGACCCCGTGGAGGGCTGGGTGAATAGTAGCCGATGGAGGGCTGGATGAACAGTAGCCCATGGAGGGGTGGTTGAACAGGGCCCCTTGGAGAGGGCTGGTTGAACAGTAGCCGGTGGAGGAGCGCGCGGTGGAGGCTGGATGAACAGGAGCCTGTGGATGAACAGTCGCAGGTGGAGGCTGGAGGAGGTTGCCGATGGATGAACAATAACCCGTGGAGGCTGGAGGAGGTCGACGGTGGAGATGAACAGTATCCCGTGGAGTCCCGTTTTGCGGTACGCCACATTCCTCCCTATGAAAAGGACCCCCGTTTTGACCGTAGCGCTCCAACACAAGTCCGTTTACTCTGTTTTGCGGTACGCCACACCCCTCCCGATCAACAGGACCCTGTTTGGACCATAGGAGGTCCAACAGAAGTCTGTTTCCTCCGTTTTATGGTACGCCAGACACTTCCCGATGAACAGGATCCCGTTTCGACCATGGCCGGTCGAACACAAGGCCGTTTCCTCTGTTCCACGGTACGCCAGGCCTCATTTCCATCGGCTGTTCCGTCCAAGCCGGTTGGCTCCCGATGAACACGACGTCACATTCCGTTCTAACCCAGCTGGTTGGCTCCCCATGAACACGACGACGACGCAGTTTCTCTATTCTGACCCAGCCATGTACACGAGCCCTGGCCGTACGTATGCGCGATTAGGCGTTCGAGACCCCGCCCATATGTACGTATGTGGCCCTATTTACTTTCTTGCACCCTGGCCGCTGTACGTATGTGTACATGCTACATGCGCGCCTTTACTACGACACGTGTGTGCCTCTAGTATGACACATGCGCGCCTCTACATCGACTAGTATGTACGTACACGTTTGCGACCAGAATGACAACACTACATACACTTCGACCAAGTGGGTCCCTACTGTCAGGCACTTCCTTGCGTGCGAAGATGTAGCTGGTGGGTCCCAGCAGTCAGGGGGCGAATCATTTTTTTGCCCATAATATGGACGCACTTCCTTGCATGCAAAGATGTAGCTGGTGGGTTCCAGAAGTCAGGGGGAAATGTTTTTTTCACAAAATATGGTGGCCCGTCCAGTGGGTCCCTGCTATCAGGTGGAGAAATCATTATTTGGCGTGTAATAAGGAGGCACTTCCTTGCTACTGCCGTGGACCCAGCTGTCAGCCTCTCCACGTACAACACTCTTCCGATGGAAGTCGTTCCTTGACCACGTTGACCACACCGCGCCAAAAGCACCAGGGCGGTGGACGATGGTGAGGCCTAGGAAAGGGACGACGCGGAGCTGGGGAAGACACGGTAGTGGAAGCCCACGCGGAGAGGAGTACGAGGGTTCACTGGTTTGGCTGCGGCGTGAGGCTGCCGTCGCCGCAGAATAACAAGGGGTGTGGGTGAGTGGATGGCCTGGCCAGTGGTGGAAGTAGTAGGGGGCGGTGAGGCCTCTGCGGCATCACAGCCGGCCATGGGAGGCAGGAGCACACGGCACGACTGGCGCTGGTTTGGGCGGCTAGAGCAAGAAGACCAGAGGTTGAAGAAGCACTACGGCCGTTGGATGGACATCGTACGGTCACTAGAGCTAGAATCGTTCATATTGACTAAGTTGACAAAGCCCTCCGTCCCCGTCAACTTAGTAGGCCCACAAGTCAGCCTCCCACTATGGTGGGTCCTAGCTAGCTGGGGGTATTCATTTTTTTGTGCGTAATAAGGAGGCACTTCCTTGCTTGCGAAGATATAGCTGGTGGGTCCGACCTGTCAGCAGGGGGAACGTATTTTTCACAAAATACAGAGGCCCTTCCAATGGGTCCTAGCTGTCAGGTGGAGGAATCATTATTTTGCACGTAATAAGGAGGCATTTCCTTCTGTGTGGCCATGGACCCAGTTGTCAGCCTCTCCATGTACAGTCCACTTCTGATGGATGTCATTCATTGACCACGCCGCACCGAGAGCACCAGGGCGGTGGACGATGGTGAGGCCTTGGAAGGGAACGACACGGAGCCAAGGAAGACTTGGTAGTTGTTTCCCACATGGAGGGGAGTACGAGGGTTTACTGGTTCGTCTGCCGTCGCTAGAGAATAAAAGCAGGTGTGGGTGAGTAGAGGGATGGCTAAGCCAGCGATGGGAGTATGGTGGGGCGGTGAGGCCTGCGCGACAGCATAGCCGGCCGCGGGAGGAGGGAGCAGGTAGTCCTGTAGTCGCTTGTTTGAGCGGCTGGAGCAAGAAGAGCAGAGATTGAAGAAGCACAACGGCCGTTGGATGGACACCCAACAGTCACTGCTCTCGTGTGTTGAACTAGTTGACACGGTGTTGCATGTGCGTCAACCTTCTTTTTAGGAAAGCATACGCGTAAACCTGTAGTAGGCGCACAAGCCAGCCTCAAATCTGTGGAAAACAACATACAATCCATCTGCCATTATTTCTAATAATTTACAGCCCATTTGCTAATTCTTAAGAATTTTTTTGGATCCCATCTTCTTTTCGTTAGCATTACACCCCATATTGTGGCCACGGTTAAAAATTATACGTAATTTTGCATATTTCGGTGCGGTCAACTGTTTTTAATCCCGAAATATCGAGTCACATTCAAACTATTTTGAAACAATAATTTATATAAATATAAAATCTAAATAATTGTCCACGCATAAAAATCAATGGAATTTAAAATCTTGTAATGAAAAAAAATTGAGACTAATTCCCGGTTTGATGTGTTTTAAAAATGTACAACCCATTTCTGGGCAAACCGAATGAACCTCTCCTCGTCTTGAAAGATTTGCAGCCCAGCTGGACTGATAAAGCAAGTAGGCCTCGTTTGGGTATTTCTTTTTAAAAAATAGAACTGGGCTAGCCATTTTCAGCAAGAAAAAACACAACTGGGCTCATCATGTGGTAAACATAAATAAAACCCTGGCTAGACGGGCCACAGCCCCCGCACAGCCCCGTTGTTACCCTGACCCATCGCTAAAACTAGTATAAATAACAACTGCTTGCTCCTCAAAAAAATAACAACTGCGTGACCTGCTGGGTCCCTGGTGTCAGCTGCTCATAGTGTAATTCTCTCGTTTATTAACTATGTTGACAATGGCTTGTGCCCCAGATGTCCAACCATTAGGAGGAACCATTTTTTGGTTTGTAATAACGAGGTACTTACTTGCATAGTGCCATGATGCTAGTGGGTCCCTATTGTCATCCTCTCCATGTACAGTCATCTCCTTGTTCCTCTCGGTTGTTGGCAATGTTGACAACGCAAGAGGGCGGCGCACCATGCACGGCGAGCGAACCAAGGCGGAGGACGACGACGAGGCCTCGGACAGAACAAACAGGAGCCATGGAAGATGGGCCTGTCCAGTCACAGGCGGAGGGGAGTACGAGGGTTGACTGGTTTGGGTGTGGGTGCGTGTTGGGGCTGACGTCGCTGGAGAATAACAGGACGTGAGGGGGAATAGAGGGACAGACTGGCCAACGTTGGAGGGTACGGTAGGGTGGTAGAGGCGCAACCAGCCATGGGAGGCGGGAGCAGGCGGAGCCGACGAGGCGGTTTGGTTTGGGCGGCTGGAGGAAGAAGACAAGAGATAGAAGATACACGACAGATGTTGGATGTCAATCCAACGGCTGGTAGGCAGAATCGTTTGTTGACTGGCTAGTAAGTCGACACCACCTTGGATAGGCTATTTCCTCGTGGGTCCCAAATGTCAGAATCCAAATCTGTCACGGTCATGCAGCCTTTCTTATGAAAATTTATAGCCCATTTGATGTGCTAGTTCGAAATAAGTTTGTGGGTGCTGGTGGGGGCTAATCACTTGGCTTCTGTAATGCACAGTGACCTCAAGAATCCGGTGAGAATGATGTTATTTCCATCGGTTGGGATTTGTTGCAATATTTAACTCTAAATTAAACTAATGGCAAGCCATTTGCCTTGTTTCAAAGAAAATATGACAGTCACAACCGAGTTGAAAAGGGTAAGAACATCTAACTCTAGCTTACAAACTGTACAAAAGCATGAGGGTTAATTGTTCATCGGGTTTAGACAAAACCCAGGTTGAAAAGGGCAACAATATCTAACTCCAGCACTGTTTTCGGCAGTCACGGTCAAATGGATCGGTCAGGTCCATAGAATGAACATCCTGGGTCGTAAAATTTATTGGATTATGACCACAATATGTTGTAAATGGAAGCCCGACACGTTCAGAAGCTCTTTTGCCCACTTGAAACTCCTTTTTTTGCTCTTCGACATACCCATCCGTCAAAACCATGCTGTTGATAAACTTAAGCCTGATGGACAATAGTAACCTCGCATTCAGTAGGAAGAATGTCACAAATCTAGTGTTTGCATAGTTGGCTACATATCATTCTAGCGTTATTGTCTTCAATCGAATGTCATGAGAAGTGAGAAAATCCCGGTGCTTACGAATCCACCGATTGGTTATAACTTTCTTACCCCGTCATGTTGCCTAAATAGACATGAAGATTGAAGACAGTTAAGGTCTAAAAAGAGAGTGTCGAAAGAGAAACAGCTAAATGGTTAATTCTAGTAAACTATATGCGCGCTTCCAATGTGCGTGAAATTATCACCTTTATATACGACTTCTCCATACATGGAAAGCATTGCAGCAAGCCAATAATCTTGTTCAGATCAAAACTATTCTTTTGGATATATAAGATCTTGACAGAATCCAGCAACATTGATAGGCCATCCATGGAGAAACTGTTCATTGAGCATAGAACATAATATTAGTACAAAATGTGTACTCCAAGATGATATATAACTTATGAGCAGAAATAAAATGCAGCTTATGGTTACAAGTGTAGATGATAATATAAAGTACCTGAAGAACTGTGGAGCCAAACAACATATTGAAATGAGCACAGAGATCATGTATTACACCCAAGGTCTCCAGTTTAGGCGCAGAGAGGACGGTTGTTTGCGACGGTGAATAACTAGAATCAAGGATCAAACTTTGAAGTGAAGGGGCATCTTGGATGATGAGCTGAGCCTCATCTTCTTGGTGCTGGGGTCAGCCGACTCCATTTTCCTCGAGGATGTCACGTCGCACTCACGGATTTGAGTAGAGTAATGAATGATGAGCCTAGTTGTAGTGCGAGTGAAGAAGAAGGGGAGTTGGGGGTTTTCTGTAGTATTGAGGAAGAAGGGGAGCTGGGGGTTTTCTGTAGTAGTGAGGAAGAATTGGAGCTGGGTTTTTCTGTAGGAGTGAGCTGAGGAATTTGGGGGTACGAGTGGAGCGAGCTGACTTGAGGTGGGTGGGAGTGAGGAGGAAGAAGAGCACCCAAGTTTTTTTGGGGGGCGGTGTGCTGGGTCTGGGTAGCGCCTCTCATTAAGTAAACATATGAGATTTTGAATTGATTTTATTATTTACTAGGGTGGATGGGCTGTTTTGTCTTGGGCCCAGAGAAACAATTACTACTTGTACAGTGGAGACACTCTATAGGTACGCAAAAAAATTACTACTAGTACAGTGGATACACTACCGCTTCTGGCTCCTCCTAAGTCATCGAATCGTCTCCCTCTGTTGAATGTCGTTTTACTTTTGTTCACCGACATGCGGACCATGCAGCGCACGGGCCCAAATGCCATCCACCAAATTAGAAAGCAATATGCAGGCGGAGAGTCACCCCGGTCATAGCGTGGCAATAACGAGCCATCGTATCACCAAACCCCACCTCCCCGCAGTCTAAGTTTGACGAATGAAGCAACCATCATTTCACTCTTCGCTAAATCCCCTTCTCCCTCACCGTCTTCAAGAAAGACAACACTCGCATCTGCCACTGTTCTTCTCTCCCAACGAAGGGAAGGTAAGCGGATCCGTGATGTTAGTATATTTTCGTTCAGAGAAAAAAAAGAACTTTTGCAAAGTAATAACCGATCCTCACTCTCTTTTTTGTTTCATTGTCATTGTGATTGTGTTTTCCTTTCAGTGGTCTCCTAGTATTCCTCAGTTTCATGATGGACCAAGGAGAACTAGGCAAAGATCTTCCGATATTGGAGCAGACGTGGGAGGCTGATCCCCACGAGACAGAGATCTCTAAGAAGATGGAGGCAGCCACCGAGCCAACCCCAGATACGCTCATGGCCGCTACTGAGATGGTCAACGCCCAGTTTGAGGTTACAACCCCCGTGGCACTGTAGGAGCAATTTCCCCCTTCGAGGATGTGTCCCCCTCCCCCCACTGAGCTGCCCAAGGTGATTTTATTCTTTATCAATCTCGATTGTGGTTTTTCATCTAAGTATGTAGTGATGAATAATGCAAAATCTTATTAGCTTCGATGCCATGCTATACATAGTGGTTTAAATAACTTCTGTTTCTTATACTGGAAAGTAATTCAAAATTTGTTTCTGTTTCAATTAGAGCCCTGATGCAGACAAGGATTTTGTGGTTGTACATGTCACTCGCTATGAGGCGGATGACCTGAATATACGCACTGGGAAAACATAGTTCTTAGGATGTCGGATCCTGGAAGCCATTTGTGCTTATACCGATGTCGAGTTATATTCCAGCCTCACTGTTGTCAGGCGTGTTGTCCAAGGTGTACTGAAGCACAAGAAGTTCAAAGCTATTCATTTGTTTGTGAGGCATACTGTTCTTGTCAAGCTTACACAGGAAGATGACGTGGCATGCCTCCATAAACAAGTTTATGAGTGGCAAGGCCACAGGGTTATCTTCATGAAGGTTCATAGGATTGAGCTGCTCCCGGACGTCCTCGATGATGTTCATGGCAAGGTCTATCTTGTGTCCAACCCAAATTAGATTGAGGCATGAAATAGTTACCCCAGCTAGTGTTTAATAGTAGTTTGGATTGTGTCTAATTATCCGAACCTTGAATGTTATCGAGCCCTCTGGGGCTAGTACTCTGTTTGAATCCGTCTATGGGAAATGCTGCTACTTTTGTGTGCTCGTGAATCCTGTGAGAACCATCATAATTGTTGCCGAAACAGATGCGTCCTCACTAGTTTTTTCATGAATATGGCATGGTAAGACATAAGTTGTCACGGTTTATCATACGAGCAGTGTGTGTTTGATGAAATAGAGTACTCATTCGAGAACTGTGCGCCGGCGTATACATAAGTACTTGTAAACACTGTTGGTGCTACCCCACTTGTAAGCAGTTGTGCAAAACACGGCACATTGGCTCAGCTCGCTTCAACACTAGGCTATCGACCAGCTAACAATCAACAATCTGCTGTCTGAAATATAAGCAACTATGTATCTTATTACAGTGGTTCATGCAGTTAACTAAGGCCGCAATGTAAATTCCAAACGTTCACACGCTAGTCCAGCGTTCATGTGGAACACTCACATTAAACTCGGCTTCATAAAAAATTTGAGAAGTATAAGTTAAGCAATTTTATACATCTCAATGATTCATAGAACATAACAAACATATACTAGTTCACAGCAAAAGACAAAGTTGTGAGAAAGTTTACAAATCAGGAAAAAACAAGCAAGGCTTGTCTGAGCAAAGGGCCTCCCGGCAGGCTTAAATTTCCTGGAGTTCACTCTGGTTTTTTCTTGTTGCCACCATCCAGGGTTAGGTTCTGTCATTCCAGAATAACCAATTATAATTGTGTTATCAGTTGGAATGCTGAAGTGAACCATGCAGTGTACTGACCAGCTGAAATTCTTGTGCATTCCACTAAATTTACGCACGACTATTTGCAGAAATAAGCAGACCAAAATGCCTCTTGTCCGTGCACCTGTCCCAAAAACCGCCGTGTAGCCGTGCCAGCTAGTCCTCGGTCCATGGATGAACTGGTAGAAAGTGCATTCCAGACTGGGATGCAGTTGTTTTCGCTCATCCCTGCACTGCAATCAGGAAGTAAAACATACGAATCAGCTTCTTTTAGATTGCGTTGGTCATTCTACCTAGTTACTACCAATGTAGGAATACCTGGAACACTGGTGGTTAGAGGACGGCAGCTAGGAATATCATCTCATTTTGTGAAGTTGTACTGAAACTGAGGTGTGTACTTTTGATTGCGCAGATAGAAATTATATGGAGACAGACATCCCTGTTTGCGCAAATATGAAATACGGTTATTTAAACAGTGACAGATATTTGCAGTGGCGTATGATTAACAACAACATCTATTGTGTTATAATTGGTACTAGATTGACAGTATGAAAGTGCCCTTAAGTAAGTAGCATCACATCATATCAACACTGCCACTAGATTAACATGCAGAACAATAGCATTAGTATTACTGTCATGAGAGTAGCACATGGTCAGTAAATGTGCAATCAAATTTTTGCAGTTCCACTGGGATGAAGCAATGTTAGCGGTGTGAGATTTAAGAGTAACCGCAAAAACACAATTCATGGGATATAAAGCAAGAAGGAAGCACTTCATAAAATGGTGGTGGCATCGCTTCAATTTATCGACGGCACTAGACCATTACTTATAGCGACATTAGGTGGCATTGATTAATGCTTCATGTGATTTTACATTAACGGTAGCGATATGGGCGTAGGGACAGCAGGGGGCATAAAGTGGTGAGGCAGATGTTGTTGCCGAGCGTGGCAAACACTCCTGCAGCATGTCTGCATTTGTCCCATTTTTATCTCCTCGGCGACATTTTCCTATGTGAGCACATGAAATCTAGAGCTGCTCATTCTTATTTGTGTTGTCCCCCAACACGCCTCACTTTCTTTCTTTTTTCAACCAAGAGATAGGTCCACTTCCCCCCACCCTTCGCCATCCACCATGCTTTCTTTGCCTTTTCAACCAAGAGACCGGTGGGTAGCCAGTATCTACTACTTTCCCATGTTTCCTCTTAGAACCAAGTCCTAGATTCATGCTACAGCTTTCCCACTTTCTTCCCTGTTTGAACCAACTCTTAGAGTCGACTGTATGAACTAGCTTGACCTCTAATAATAGTAAAAGTCTAGGTGGCTTTGGAACAGCCGACAGAAGTAGAAAAAGATCCACACGCAACCAAGTGGGGAGCTGGGGTAGTAGAGCAAGGCAAGTTTTGAAGGAATATATACCTGAGGGTCGTCGGCATGTGTCAAAGACAGCGTCCGGAGGCCGCATCTTGGCCACAATACCGCAGGGAGGAAGAAGGGGTCGGAGGCCCTCCCGAGCCGGCGCTCTCTTGGAGAGAATGGCACGGCCGCCGATCGGGACGCATGGGCAGCCGATGGTCTCCTCTCTCGCCGTCGCCGACAGCGTGAATGATGCACCTACACCCCTGCCTCGGTCGAGGTGGCCCAGCCGGATTTGTGACCAGCCGTGAGCAGAGAGAGAGAGAGAGTGTGGCCACCTATGTCTTGCTTAGATCTGGAGAGCATGAGAGAGTGAAAGAGAGGAACCCTAGTAAAGCAAGCGCTAAGGCTCCTGCTTATATATATAGTGGAGTGATTTTGTTGTACCAGCTTCAAAAAAATGCGCTCCTATGTCCACCCGCGAGTGGGTGTGAGAGAAATAGTGTGTGCATGCGCCGCTTCTCTTCGTGAGAGTACAATATACTATGCCCAAAGAACGTTCGCCACAAGAGTAATAGTACAAGTGTGTGACGTGTGTGCTAAAATAAAATGTGTGCGACGTCTTTTATTTTTTAGAAGTTCCGAGGGTTGGGTGTGAAGAGCACATATGTGTGTGATGTCTACCTACAGATGGACGGTGGGTGCGAGAGGACTTGGGAGAGTCATGACTCATGAGGGTGCGTGTGTGCGTGAGAGAGGGGGCACATATCAATGCAATGCATGTGTCTGTAAATCATTATCCAACAAACGTTCACCACAAGCCTTTCCCTGATGAACGCCGTAAGAACCGTTAGATCGCCATCCGACAGTGTCAGTTTTGCCATGTCATTTAACAGAACAGCCACTGCTCCTACACACAAATCTTCAACGTGAGTGTTAGCAACTGCCATATGCTCCTCCCTCCGTTCCAAAATGCAGTGCATATAGCTTTATTGAAAATTCGGACCTCACAAACTTTTATCGAGTTTTCGTGTACCAAAATGCACATATAGAATACCCAGTATATATCATTTCATTCATCTTCGAGAGGTAACTATAAAGATGGGGGAGGAGTCTACAAGAAAGACCATCCTATCATCTGCAACAATTTCAACCACCCTTTGGTGTGGAGGAATATCATAGGAACTCTATATGATATGATATTTATAAGATTTTTTCCTTTAGATCCAATTGGTTCATAGGAATAGATTCATATACTCCACATTTCAAAGGAAATAAACATGATACCATTTTTATAGCTTTAGAGCCACTTGGTTCATATGAATGGATTCCTATACTCCCATAATTTCAAAGGAAAATAAACATTAGCATATATTCAATAGAAAAGTTCCTATGCTGTTAACCAAATGACATCTCTTTGCTAATCCCTCCTCATAGGAATTGAGATACATGTCATCTCTAGATTCAATAGAAAAGTTCCTATGATGTGAACCAAATGACATCTCTTTTCCAATCCCTACTCATAGGAATTGAGATACTCCATGTCATCTCTTTCCCTGCAACTTCCATGTATACATCTTCGATTCCTAAATAGCTAGTACAACCCACTAGTAGCTTTTTTCCAAGATATGCAACTATGGCACAAGAACACGTCATGCATGCAAGTCATAAATCACATTGTTTTTGTACTCTACACATGCAAGCACCACATCATCAATTCGTGCATGTTACTCATTAGTTATTTCTTGCATTAAATTTTGTATTGACAATGTATGTGTTGGTCACGTGCACACATATGTAGTTCACATTCACATTTTTGTTAGAAATGTCATTCTTTTAACTCCAATTCATTTTTTCTCTTTAGTTATAGATGTTTTTGGAGGAACTTTTATGCATTATCTATACCCCTATATAGTGTGCGAATAACTTTGAAAGATGGTCGCTAGATGAAGCTAATCCGACAGTGCATAGGTGGAAAATACGAGCACTACTGGCCGTTGAATATCATCAACATTCCGGCAGATTCTGCCACATGTACAATTTAGAAGACTCCATGGTTGAACTTAAGCATAATGCCAAACCTCAAAACACAAGCACTTCTCCTTTGTTCTAGAATCTTCTGTATCATAATTGCCCAAACTTTTTTTTCTAAATGAATTGCCATTATTTGTTTTTTACTTTATGCTTTACAATGCACAACCCCATGAATCTTAACATTTTTATAAAACTAATTGATTTTGAATGAGATGAACTATAAGAACTAAACGAACATCTACATCATGCATATATGACTCAAACCTTGACATGCTATAGTGTGTATTTATTTATAATTTGGTTTTCAAATCTCATGCGTCCAATGCATGTGTACCTTACTAGTTTTTAGTAGAGTAGCGAATTTCAGGCGGCCACGGGTATATCAAAATGCAGGGCCCATGCATCATTGCTTTTTGGTCGAACCTACGTCCACATTTTTTGTATGTATATCTCCACTGGTCCCAGAACCCAAAATGCTACCTCATTCCCATAAAACCAAGGGGCCCACACATATTAAGGCGCCAACTTGAACTCAATCCCTCTCCTGTTTACTACAATGTGCCCCGCACACCGTAGTACTCCTACAAACCCTACTGCCGCACGCATCATCAGTTTTCTTCAAGAGGACGAAGGAGAAGCGGATTTGTAGTGGAGGCGCTTTCCAAAAAAAATATTTGTAGTGGAGGCCCCTACCCTAGGGTGCCCTAGGTAGCTGTCGCACGCATCATTGGTTTTCTCTTTTCTTTATGCTCTTGCGCCCTAGAGTGAAATGATGGTTGCTTCGTCAGTCCAGCTTAATGCGGGAAAAGGTGGGGCTTTGTGATTTGACCCTCATTGCTCATTTACTACTACTCGGTGCTATGACCGGGGTGCCTCCAAGTCCAAGCGCTGCTCCGAACTATAATTTGGTGCATCACACGTGGAACAAGACGGTGGATGAGCCACATGTCAGCCAAAGGGCTCCTGTTAAGTGTGTTGCCATTTCATGTGCGGACTAACCCTGCTTGAGTTGCTACACCAACACGACAGGAGCAGCCTACCACTTGGTTTTGCTCCTTGGTGAATCCGAACTATATTGATCTAAAAAGATACATGCTATACTACCCTCTCCGTCTCGGTTTATAGGGCGTGCACGTAGTTCTAGGTCGTCCATTTGACTAACTAAATATGAGTTACTATGCCACAAAAAGTATATCATTGGATTCTTAAGCGGATGTAGTTTCTAAACATATACTGTTCACCACATATATAGCCAGTTAAATTCTCAACCTAGAACGACGTGCATGCCCTATAAACCGATACGGAGGAAGTAGTAAAAATTAGGTGATTTTACCGAGCGATGGGCAGGGGAGAATGGCCAGTCATGCGGTCCCACGTGTCATGATGTACCAAGGCGATGCGCGTGTCCCTCTTGAGGCAGAAGCAATACTACGTGGTTTTCTTGAAGGAGATGATGGTGAAGCAAAGTGTGAAATAATGGTTGCTTCGTCCGTCTGGGAAGGTGCGGCATTCTAATTTGGCGTCTAATTGCTCATTACTACTACTGGGGCGGTACGACTGGGGTGCGTCCCCCCTGCTGTTCTGCACTATTATTTGGTACATGACACGTCGACCCGGTTGC
Organism: Triticum aestivum; assembly: GCF_018294505.1. Lineage (NCBI taxonomy): Eukaryota > Viridiplantae > Streptophyta > Magnoliopsida > Poales > Poaceae > Triticum > Triticum aestivum. Next base: position 289,644,065 of record NC_057807.1, read on the forward strand.
TATATGTCCCACATGTCAGCGAGAGGAAGTACATAATTCATGAAAGCGAGCGTCGACGGAGGAGTACAAGACACGGCTTGGTTTTTGCTGCTTTGCGCGATCCATCAATACAAACCCGTACTAAAAAAAGGCGAGGGCGGGTCTTTTCCTGCACGGCAGGCAGGGGAGTTTGGCATAGTTTGTTCGAGGCAAGGAGGCAGGAAGGGTAACAAGCAAATAAAGGTTGAGCACTTAGTTTTGGGAAAATCTGATTTTACGGAGTACGTACCCACTATGGAGGTAGTACTACTTACTACTCCCTCCTTTCCGGTTTATAGGGCTCATCTAAAAAAAATCCTTTTTCCATTTTACAAGTCTCAATTCTACTACTAGTAGTAGTACCATCACATGTTGGATTTCGAGGTGCGTTAAATCACCCGATGCAAGCAGTGTCAAGAGAAAACTCACCAATGCATGTAGAAGTTCATGGAAATTTAGTGGTCATGCATGCAGTCATTCTAATTAATGGCTCGGTAAACATAACTTCTTGATAAAAACGAGCATACTAATTACTTGTGCAAACTATGAAATTAATTCCACCACTCACCGTCTACCTTGGTTGGAGAGATTTTGAAATTGAGCCATAAACTAGAAAGGAGGGAGTAGTAACTTTTGTCTCGATTATTATTTGTGGCCTTGTGTAGATGCAAAATGTATTTTTTTATAGTGGCCTTGTATAAGTAAATGGAGGGAGTACTAAAGGACATATATTCCAAACAATATGGTAATCTCTCTAACCAAGGTAGGGACGAGGAGTAAACGGAGGGAGTAGTAAAATTTTCTCCTTGTCCTGTGAGCCACCGCGCGCGTGGGCGAGGGAGCGGGTGTAAGGCGTACTAGTAAGCAAGCTTCACCTCATCCTGCGAGCCACCGCGCCCGTGGGCGGGGGAGACGGCATACTAAGCAAGCTTCTCCTCGTTCTGCAAGTTGACGGGACACATCAAAAGTACTCAAGTGTATAGAGCCTTGCCTCTAAGGTAGGCCCCACATGGTTTGCCTCTTTTTTAACATAACGCGTCAAGTCGCAATTTGTTTGTTCACCCATGGTAGACGATGCTCCATCAAGTGGACAACCAGTACACGTGTCAAATTACCACGTGGGATGCCTTTTCGTATTAAAATGAGCTCCACCGTGTACCCGTGTGGGTGTGGTTGGGAAAGAGACGGGAGTACGTGCAACGTGCGTGCAGCTCTTCTCTTTGTGGACATCCCCCACCTACGTGTGTGTGTGTGAGAGAGAGATACAAACCTAGACATAATGCGTCGTCCATCCCCATGCCTCTGCCTAGTCCGACCACCAGTCACCACCACACCCACTCCTGCTCACCTTATCTCTCATCTTTCTCGAGATACCATTTTTCCGATAAAATTCTCGAGATACCATTTTTTCGTTAAAATTCTCGAGATATCATTAGTTTTTACACATTGGATTACTCCTGCATGGGTCAATCACAATAGGTGTTTTGTACAAAAAAGCATCTTGATGTTCCATGCAATGCACGGGCATGTTGCTAGTCCATGAAAACAACATATGGCAAAATTTCACGGCGAACAAGGGATTTGAATCTGCTGGGAGGGGTTGTTTGGATCTTGACCGGGGTAGCCAAAATATTGGCGACCCTTTTGTCCACCGGTGCCTTTGCCACCAATGAACAAGGAATGGCTTGGGTTCTCATGCATCCTCCAGCGCGCACATTGGAGACGAGCTCGCACGAGTTGTGCTTTTTTTGTCCCACCACACCGCCTGAGCCGGCCGCAGACTGACCGGCGACTCGCAGATTACGCCATCCAACCGCAGCCGCACACCTTATGACAACAACTCAACCAACCAGACAAAATTCATGCAAACACGGCGATATTTCATATAAACAATGACGGAAATCATATAAAATACCGGATTTTCGTACAAACATGACAGATTTCATTATATTCAAATGAACTACGCGGTGCTAGTTCTGGACATCACAGGTATATAATACCTCGCCTAAATGGTCGCCCGCCGATCCATTCGTGTTCCTCATGTCCGGCCGCACGATCGCCGGACTGCCGGGAGCCCTGGAGGTATATGCTTCAGCGCAAAGGACAGCTCGCTTCTCCACTGCCCAACTGATATCGTTGGCTGTTGCCCAAGATGATGGTGGAAGGGGGCTTCTCCGCTTCCGTGGAGCCCATGCAGGGTCGACGAAGGTCCTCGCAACAAAAGGATCCAGCAAGACACCTACTGTGTACGCCGGCGTCGCCTCCGCGGTGGCTTTCATGGGACCCAAGCGGCGGCGGCCTCCCATGTTCTACTTCTCCTCGATGATGGCGGCGGACGCGAAGGCGCTGGCCACCGACTCGTCGCTCTCCGTGCACCCAGCTTCTGTCGTTGCTTGCATGGCCGGCTGCCGGCATGGGAGTCTCAGCCACAGAAATGGGAGATGCGGTCGCAGACACAGGAGGCACGGTACGAGGTGGCGGCGTGGACGGCAGCGACGACGCCCGTGCGCCGCTCCATGTCGAGCTGGCTTGGAGCGGCGAGTTGCTGAACCACGCGCCGGCTTGGGGCAGCAACTAGCTCCATCGGGCGAGGGGAGGGAGGTGGATCAGTGAGTTGCATAGCTCGTATCAGGCGGGCTCGGCGGGCCACTCAGCCGGCTTGGATGCGGGATAAGTACTCTTCGTAAGCCATTGTAAGAGTGGACAAAATGGTGAAGGAGGAGATATGGGAGGGGCGGAGGTGTGCAATTCTTGGCCGGCATTTGGCCTCGTTTAAATAGGATATTAAATAGACGACGGATAGGAGGAGCTCGGACGACGTTGCTTTTAATGCGGACCTGGTCATGAACGGACGTGTGTCCAGAGTGGGTTTCTCGGCTGTCACACCCTAGCTAGTCATGCATTAGAGTGTTGCATCATGTTTACTCTTTCATCAGAAACTTGAAATGGGGATGACAGAACCCCCAGTCCCCTCTGAAACCAACTAGGGTTACTAAAATAATTTTTCAATGAACCTGAAATGCCCTCCTAAAATGCCCATCATTTTTGCCTTGGTTCAGAACCTCTGCCAAAAGTGGTGCACATTTTCCTAGGCCATCCTAGGGGTTTTGAATTAAATCATAACTATTTGAATTTGGGCATTTAAAATAATATAAAATATTTAAATGCTCAAATATCTCCAAACTAAAATGTTTCATGTTGGAAATAATCCAACTATGAGCCAGGAGTAGTTTGGTGATTTTTGGAGTTGCCTAGGTATTTTATTTAATTCAACAAAGTTGCAGAAGTATTAAATAAAACAGAAAACAGAAAATAAATAAAGGGAGACGCTTACCTGAGCTCCTCCCTGTGCGGCCCAGCCCAGCCGGCCCAGCACTGTGCTGGCCCGTGCCAGCCAGCTGCTTCCCCTCGCCAGAGCAGGCAGGGAGGTGAGCATGGCGCGCCCGAGCTCGCCACGCACCACCCAGCCTCTCTGCATCGCCCTGGTCGCCGTTGCGCCGCGTGGATCGTCTTCTGGTCGTCGCCCCGACCTCGCCGACACCCTCTCACTCTCCCCCGGCTCTCCCTCGCTCTCTCTCTCTCACGGCCGAAGCTCACCGTCGCCGCCGTTCGCCTTAGCCACTGCCTCCGACCATCCCTCGCTCCCCCGACAAGCTCAGAAGCTCCGCCTCGACTCCCTCTTCCTCCCCACCGCTCCACGAGTCCCCGGAAGCCCTGCATCGCCGCCACGTCGCCGTTCCCCTCTTCGGGCTCCGATCATCGTCGCCGACGAATTCGCCGTCTCCAGCGCGTCCCCGAGCCCGTTTCGACGCCCACTGCAACCGCGGTGAGCTACGCCACCGTTTCCCCCTTCTTCCCGGCTCTCTCCCGACCCCTAGGCCCTAGCCCCACCGCGGCCGAAAGCTTCACGCCGCCGGCGATGTCGCCGTCGTGGCCACGGTCGCCGTAGCGCCCAACCGAGCTCACCATCGTGCTCCACATCTCACTAGGAGCACGTAGCACGCTCCAACACCCCCCCTAACGCCCTGCAACACCGTTCCCGTGCACGACCGAACCCCGGCAGCCGCAACCGAGCTCGCCGTCGTCGACTCCGGCCACCCCAACCCCAACGGACTCCGCCAAGAGCCGCGGGTCGTCCTCAGCTTCACTCCGGTGGCCTCCGCGGTTCATTTGGTGGCCGAAACGACCAAAACCACTATCGCCGCCGCACTGATGGTCACCGCCGGCCAGAACTCCGGCGAGCTGACGTGGCCTAGTTAATTAGCCACTAACCCACCACCTACTGACGCTGACAAGTGGGCCCCAGGGCTTAGTCAAAGCTAACCAGCCCGGGTCAACACGGGATTAGCCCCTGTGTCACTGACGTGTGGACCCCACACGTCAGGTTTGACCCGAGCCAGCCCTGTTGACCTGCTGATGTCACTGAGACGTCAGGCTGACGCAGTAAATGATATTTCTGGATTTAAATTAAATCAGGAAATTCCAGAATATTAATTAAACTTCAAAAATTCATAACTTTTATTCTGTAACTCCAAATTGGACAAATTATATATGAAAAATGATCAGAAAAATCCAATCTATCCATCTGTACTATTTTCATGCATGATCAAACAAGTTAAATTGATGTTTTAAACAGAACAAGAAAAGGCACTTTAAAAGGCCATATTTGAATTTGGAATTTGAATCTTTGATTCAAATTTGCTCAAACACTTCTGGCTTTAGTTGCATTAGCCCAACACACTCATATTGCCATGTTTCATGCATGCATCATATTGTTGCACATTGTTTGGTGATGCCTGTGTATCGTTATCCTTTGCGACAGGATCTGTTCCCGAGGAGTACCGTGATTACCCTAACGAAGAACCGTATCCGTGCAACGAACCATCAGGCAAGCAACCAACCATTTGATCATATCGATACAATCCCATGTTCTCGCTCCTGCTCTCTTTTACTGCATTAAGACAACGCGATTCAACTGCTGTGTGCTGCGGTAGTTGAACCCATTTCCTCTGCATGACCTGTCATTGCCACAGTAACTAGATGAAACCCACTAGCATGTGTAGGAGTTGATTGAGCCATATGTATGTGTTGTTCCTACCTTGCTATGCCTGCTATGCTTAGAGTTGTGTCAGGTCTGGTTCATCTGGGTGATGGGCTAGAGTGAAATGATTATGTCGGTAATGAGAGTGGTGTGGTGAACACGATTTGGTAAAGGTATCGATGAGAGGCCATGTAGGAGTACATGGTGGGTTGTTTCATTGAAGCCGACCTTAAGCACTGAGATCTGTATGTGTGATTTAAGATACAGCTACTACCATGCATTGGGCCCTGAAATATGACCCCGCTCGACTTCTTATTCACCCTAGCTCTCTGTCCAGGAGTTGCAAGTAGTTTCTGGTGTTTGTAGCCTACCGGAGGCCATGGACAGCGCTGACCGTAGGGGTGGGCTGTGATGCGGTAGGTACATGGCACGGTGTACCGAATACCCGTTAGGTATCTCGGGAACCCTGTTCACATCGTTCGGGGCCGTATGGGAAACCTCGGCCGGACTCCCTGCGGATGGAACCTGAATAGGCGATAAACCTGGACTAGAGGCTTAAGTGTTTAGGTAGGTCGTGGTCTACACCCACGTCGGCTTTCGCTTGAAGTCTGCCGAGCACATGTCGTGTGCAGACGCTAAGTGGTGGAAACATGTATGAAGAAGTACACCCCTGCAGGGTTAACATGATCTATTCGAATAGCCGCGTCCGCGGTAAAGGACTACTTGGTTGCCTATACAGTTCATAGACAAGTAAATGGAAACTGATAAAAGCCTCAAGATAAGTGTGAGTGCCGAGGATGGCTCTTCCGTAGGAAGACGGAGGTGGATCCTCGGTAGTGTATTGAAGTGGTGAATAGTGGACTCGTGTGCGCAAAACTATTTCAAGTTGGAGTATCGTAGGATAGTCTAGCCAAGAGTCAAAGCTGGCTTGCTGCAATAACTCCACCAACCCTTCTTGATACTATGCATGTATGTAGGATCTGATGTAAGTCTTGCTGAGTACCTTTGTACTCATGTTGCTATAATCTATATTTTACAGAAGACGCTGCAACCCCTTCTGATGGGTTCTATGTAGACGTTGACATCAACGAGTAGGCTAAAGACCCAGGTGGTGACCCTGAGCTTGTGAAGGACCACATAGTATAGTCAGGCTTTCCAAGCCTCTTTTATTTTACTAGTTGTCTGTACTCAGACAAGTTACTTCCGTTGTTGGCTTGTATGATTGTATGACTTGTATGTTGGGTCGTGAGACCCGTACCTTTGTGTGTATGTTATGTATGGCTCTCTGAGCCTTAAATAAAGTACTTGTGTCGTAGAGTCATGTTGTGATGCTTCGTTGTATTTGCACATATCGAGCATATTGTGTGTATGATTGAAATGCTTGGTATGTGTGGGATCTGACTATCTAGTTGTTTATCTTTAGTAGCCTCTCTTACCGGGAAATGTCTCCTAGTGTTACCGCTGAGCCATGGTAGCTTGCTACTGCTCTGGAACACTTAGGCTGGCCGGCATGTGTCCTTCTTCGTTCCTGTGTCTGTCCCTTCGGGGAAATGTCACGCTTTGAGTACCGGAGTCCTGTTAGCCCGCTACAGCCCGGTTTACCGGAGTCCTGCTAGCCCAGTGCTACAGCCCGGACCCACTTGCTGATGACCGACACGTTCGAAGCTGGGTCATGGATGCCTGTCCCTGTAAGTTTGTGCCACTTTGGGTTTACGACTAGTCATGTCAGCCCGGGCTCTTTATCATATGGATGCTAGCGACACTATCATATACGTGAGCCAAAAGGCGCAAACGGTCCCGGGAAAAAGGTAAGACGACACCCGTGGGAATACCGTGCGTGAGGCCGCAAAGTGATATGAGGTGTTACCAGCTAGATCGATGTGACATCGAGTCGGGGTCCTGACAGCGTTGGCATCAGAGCCGGACTGCCTGTAGGTTCTCCAAGCCAAACTGGTCGATGTTGAGTCTAGAAATCCTTTAGTTATATGTAGGGGAATTGTTTGTGGGTTGGAACGTAAGGCTCTTTTTACTCCTTATACCTTATGACTTTCTGATCTGAGTCAGTCCATTCTTCCACCGGGGGTTAAGGAATTAGGATCTGTTCTCTCTATCAGGATCACGAGTTACTAATCAGTAGTACCTTATAAGTTTGATGGTCACCAGCCTAGTTCAGTTCTACTACCACATTATGTTGTTGGAATGGTTCCAGAACTTGATATGATGATGTTGAGTGTGTGTACGAAATCCTTTGTCAAATGTCTCAATATCCTTTTTGAGCATTTACAGCTGTTATGCTGCCGAAATTTTGCTAGAAATTCTAATGCCTTTGCATTATGATTATGCTTTCAGATGGCCACTCGCGACCTCAATCAAGTGGTTCGCCTAACTCGATGCCTAGATGTACCCGGCCATACTGCTAAGTTGGTCAGGGTAATGACTGAGGCTGGATACCGCTGGTATCCTGAGTACACGGTCGAAGAGAAATTCCGAGACTTTAATCAAAGCCAGTATCTCTGCACTGTCAGGATATTTCCATCTTATCCTGGATCCACTGAGCCTCTTCACTGCTCCTATGGACTCGGGGTTACTATCGAGATGGCTGTGCAGGATGCCGCCTACTCTATGATGACCATTATGCGAGTCAGATCTGGGTTATTTCGGGACTCTGATTTCCGGTATATGCCAGGATCACTTCCGGGAGCACAAGGGTATCTCCAGGCTATCTATGCTGACTCCACTCAGGAGGATTCACGGACTCGCACCACTGTTGAGATGCTCGAGGATAAGGACCGTGAAAATCGGGCCTTAAGGCTAGAGCTCTTCAATACCCGTGCTGACCACTGGGCCACTTTGACTCGGTTCGCACCGGCGGTGCAAGCTGGATATTCAGATATGCGCGATCTCTATCCAGTGAGATCTGCTCTGCCAGACGTGATGGTTTGGCGTGATGTAGGAGGCATCACCCCACCTCGCGGTCCCCGCAGGCCACCGTTTGTTGGTCCACGACCTCATCCTAGTCCCTATGGTCCACAAGCTCCGCGAGATCGTCTGTTTCCGGATGAACATGTTGAGCTTCCAGGCTATGGAGGTGACTTCTACGAGGACTACTACGGATCGGTCTGAGTTAGTAGTAGTATCACTAGTTCGCACTAGCTGTGTCGTCTATCGTCCTGCGTGACTCGCGGGATATGACCTAGTTTGTACTCCTTCCGGAGATGTAGAAAAATAATGTATAGGAGCTTGGGATGTCTCCGATGAGATGTAATCCTCTTTTCACCGTAATAGTACTTTGTTTGGTCTTGTACTAAACTTGTATGGTGTGTATGACGATGGAATAAAGAAGCAGTTTCTGTATCTACCATGTCATACGGATGATCATCTTGCATTCCGAGTTATTCCTTACATTATGTACCCTATGACGGAATTTTACCATCCTGATTAAACCATTGTCTTGTTCACCTAGGATGGTCAACACGCGCGCCAACCCTGCTTCTCAAGAGCAGGCCGAAGGCAGTGAAGCCAGGAATGAAAATCTGCCTCATCCTCCTTCACTAGCCGAGGTTATGATGGAAGCTGAGCGAAACAAGCGGGAGACAAACCGTTTGTTGGAGCGTATTGAACAGAATACAGCACACCATCAGAGGGTTAACGTGGTGTCACTCAGTGATTTTATCAAATTGCATCCTCCCACGTTCCACCACTCCGTCGAGCCTCTCGACGCCGATGACTGGCTTCGCAGTATCTCTCACAAACTGCGTTCCGCGCTGGTAGCGGAGGCTGACAAGGTCACCTTTGCTGCATATCATCTTGAAGGCCCCGCCAGTCTATGGTGGGAAAATTATGGAGCCATGCGCCCAGCGGGCCATGTCACAACTTGGGCTGAATTCAGCGAGGCTTTCCGTGAACATCATATTCCGGAGGGTCTCATGGACCGTAAACGTGAAGAATTTTGCAGTTTCACCCAAGGCCGACTTTCTGTGGATGCCTATAGCAGAGAGTTTGGTAATCTCGCACGATATGCAACTGAGGAAGTGTCTACTGACGCCAAGAAGCAAGCAAGGTTCCGTAAGGGCCTTAGTCCTGAGCTTCGTGCGACCTCCGTCTGCATGAGTGCACATCTTTTTCGAAACTTGTCAACAAAGCCATCAGTGCTGAAACTGGTCAGACTGACTATGACGCAACACGCAAGCATGGACGTGACACGGGTTCCTCATCCGGTGCTGGTCCTCAGAAGCGCCGCGTGTGGGTACCCAACACCGCCCTGCCACCCAGGTTCACACCGAGGCCATCTTTCCAGGCGCCTCGCCCCGCTCAACAGTCTGCTCCAGCCAAGCCCTATGGGGGTCCAACCAATAATGCTCCTCCACGTACCAGTTCCGTGACTTGTTTCAAGTGTGGGGAATCTGGTCACTATATGCGTGAGTGTCCCCAGACCAACCCCAATCAGTCTGCTAAAGCTGTTGGCCGTGGCAAGCCGACAGGGAAGGTGTTCCATGCCAAACCAGTCACCGCTTCACGTGGCCATGTCAACTGTATCTCTGCCGAAGAAGCTCAAGAAGATCCCAACGTCGTTCTCGGTACGCTTCTTGTTAATTGCCACCCGGCATCTGTTCTTTTCGATACAGGAGCCTCTCATTCTTTTATATCTGAAAATTATGCTCGTTTGCATAACGTTGCATTCTGTGACTTGCCATCCACTATGGAAATCTCTACCCCTGGGTCTAGATGGCAGACCTCTAGGGTAAGTTATGGAAATGAGATCCAAGTCGACAGACTTGTTTTCCTTGCATCTCTAATAGCCCTTAAATCTTCGGATATTAATATCATTTTGGGTATGGACTGGATGTCAGCTCATCAAGCCAAAATTGATTGCTTCTCTAGGACTGTTCAACTCACCCATCCTTCGGGGAAGATAGTCAATGTTTTGACTCGAATAGCCAAGCGACAATTATATTCTCTTAACGCCAGCCCTTTGCCAGACCTTGAGGACGTTCCGGTAGTACGTGACTTCCCGGATGTCTTTCCAGAGGAATTGCCAGGTGTTCCACCTGACAGGGATGTTGAGTTCGTAATAGACCTCATTCCAGGAACCGTTCTGATTGCTAGAAGACCTTACAAAATGGCACCTCTAGAACTAGCCGAGCTTAAGAAACAACTCGATGAATCCTTGAAAAAGGGTTTCATCCGACCTAGCTCATCTCCGTGGGCTTGCCCCGTCCTATTCGTTAAGAAGAAGGATGGTATGGACCGAATGGTTGTAGATTACCGGCCGGTCAATTTGGTCACAATCAAGAACAAATACCCGCTTCTCAGGATCAACGATCTGTATGATCAGCTCGCTGGATCCTCAGTCTTCTCCAAGATGGATTTGAGGTTAGGCTACCATCAAATCAAAATCAGAAACGGGGACATTCCTAAAACGACCTTTGTTACTCGTTATGGCCAATACGAGTACACCGTCATGTCCTTCGGTTTAACCAACGCTCCAGCCACTTTTTCTCGGTTAATGAACTCAATCTTCATGGAGTATTTGGATAAATTCGTCGTAGTTTATCTCGATGATATACTCATCTACTCCAAGAACGAGGAAGAACATGCCGAACATCTAAGGCTAGTGTTGAAGAAACTTCGAGAGCATCGCCTTTATGCCAAATTTTCTAAATGTGAATTCTGGTTATCAGAAGTGACCTATCTGGGTCATGTAATATCTGGTAAAGGTATTGCTGTTAACCCTGAGCGAGTTCAAGCCGTCCTTGATTGGACTCCACCTGAATCGGTCAAGCAAGTTCGGAGTTTTCTAGGCTTAGCGAGCTATTGCCGTCGCTTTGTCGAGAACTTCTCCAAAGTTGCCAAACCTCTAACCGAACTCCTCAAGAAAGATAAGAAGTTCGAATGGACTCCACAATGTGAGCACAGCTTTCAGGAACTGAAAAGACGCATGACCTCTGCTCCCGTCCTAGTACCGCCAGACTTCTCCAAGGACTTTGTTATCTACTGCGACGCCTCGCGACAAGGACTAGGTTGCATTCTCATGCAAGATCGACACGTAATTGCTTATGCTTCACGGCAATTGCACCCACATGAGGAGAATTATCCTACTCATGATCTAGAGCTTGCAGCCGTAGTCTATGCACTTAAGACCTGGCGACATTACCTCCTCGGTAACCGTTGCGAAATATTCACTGATCACCAAAGTCTGAAGTACATTTTCACCCAACCGGATTTGAATCTCAGGCAGAGACGTTGGGTTGAATTGATCACAGACTTCGACTTAGGAATAACCTACACCCCAGGGAAAGCCAACGTCATGGCTGATGCGCTAAGTCGTAAATCTTATTGTAACAACCTGATGTTACAACAAAGTCAACCGCTTCTCCATGAGGAATTTCGGAAGCTTAACCTTCACATTGTACCTCAAGGTTTTCTTTCCACCTTGGTAGCAAAACCTACCCTTACGGATCAAATTATCAAGGCACAGAAGGTAGATCCGGGAATCTCCCGCATCAAGAGAAACATTCAGAAAGGAATTGCGAATTGTTTCTCCGTTAATGATCAAGGAGTCGTATACTTCGGGGATCGACTAGTGGTTCCCAAGGTGCGCAACCTAAGGCGATTAATCCTTAAGGAAGCTCATGAATCTCCTCTCACCATTCATCCCGGTAGTACTAAGATGTATTAGGACCTACGCCAGAGGTTCTGGTGGACTAGGATGAAGAGAGAAATCGCTCAGTATATTGCTAATTGCGACGTCTGTCGTCGTGTAAAAGCAGAGCATCAACGGCCTGCTGGCACCCTTCAACCCTTAGCTATTCCTGAATGGAAATGGGATAAAATTGGTATGGATTTCATTACCGGTTTTCCCAGGACCAAAAGAGGGAATAATGCTATTTTCGTCGTGGTCGATCGTCTTTCCAAAGTAGCTCATTTCTTACTGTTCGTGAGAGTATAACCGCTAGTCAGCTGGCAGATTTGTACATCTCCCGAATAGTGTCTCTCTATGGTGTTCCTTTGGAAATCAATTCGGATCGAGGAAGTCTTTTCACCTCTCGATTTTGGGAAAGTTTCCAAAATGCTATGGGAACCCGTCTCTCCTTTAGCACCGCTTTCCACCCTCAGTCAAGTGGTCAAGTGGAACGCGTCAACCAAATTCTAGAAGACATGCTTCGAGCCTCTGTTATCTCGTTCGGAATGGACTGGGAGAAATGCCTTCCATTTGCCGAATTCGCTTACAACAACAGCTATCAATCTAGCTTGGGTAAAGCCCCTTTTGAAGTTCTCTATGGACGACGATGTCGAACACCCCTTAACTGGTCAGAAACCGGGGAAAGACAATTCTTTGGCCCGGATATGATTCAGGAAGCAGAAGAACAAGTTCGTATCGTTCGTGAAAAGTTGAAAACAGCCCAATCCCGTCAAAAGAGTCAATATGACCGAAAACATAAGGCTATGACTTTCGAGGTTGACGAGAAGGCTTATCTTCGGGTCACCCCTCTGAAGGGAACCCATCGTTTCGGTATCAAAGGCAAATTGGCTCCTCGTTACATTGGACCTTTTCGCATTCTTGCCAAACGAGGAGAAGTTGCCTACCAATTGGAACTACCTCCGCACCTCTCCAGAGTTCACGATGTCTTCCACGTTTCTCAACTCAGACGTTGCTTCTCGGATCCTATCCGTGAAGTGGACCACGAAACGCTTGATCTCCAAGATAATCTTACATATCGAGAGTACCCCATCCGTATCCTCGATCAGGCCGAGCGTACCACGCGACGTCATAACATCAAGTTCCTCAAAGTTCAATGGTCGCATCATTCTGAAGATGAAGCAACTTGGGAAAGGGAGGATCGTCTTCGATTTGAATATCCCGCCTTCTTCTCGGAGGAACCCAAATCTCGGGACGAGATTCTTTTGAGTGGGGGTGAGTTGTCACACCCTAGCTAGTCATGCATTAGAGTGTTGCATCATGTTTACTCTTTCATCAGAAACTTGAAATGGGGATGACAGAACCCCCAGTCCCCTCTGAAACCAACTAGGGTTACTAAAATAATTTTTCAATGAACCTGAAATGCCCTCCTAAAATGCCCATCATTTTTGCCTTGGTTCAGAACCTCTGCCAAAAGTGGTGCACATTTTCCTAGGCCATCCTAGGGGTTTTGAATTAAATCATAACTATTTGAATTTGGGCATTTAAAATAATATAAAATATTTAAATGCTCAAATATCTCCAAACTAAAATGTTTCATGTTGGAAATAATCCAACTATGAGCCAGGAGTAGTTTGGTGATTTTTGGAGTTGCCTAGGTATTTTATTTAATTCAACAAAGTTGCAGAAGTATTAAATAAAACAGAAAACAGAAAATAAATAAAGGGAGACGCTTACCTGAGCTCCTCCCTGTGCGGCCCAGCCCAGCCGGCCCAGCACTGTGCTGGCCCGTGCCAGCCAGCTGCTTCCCCTCGCCAGAGCAGGCAGGGAGGTGAGCATGGCGCGCCCGAGCTCGCCACGCACCACCCAGCCTCTCTGCATCGCCCTGGTCGCCGTTGCGCCGCGTGGATCGTCTTCTGGTCGTCGCCCCGACCTCGCCGACACCCTCTCACTCTCCCCCGGCTCTCCCTCGCTCTCTCTCTCTCACGGCCGAAGCTCACCGTCGCCGCCGTTCGCCTTAGCCACTGCCTCCGACCATCCCTCGCTCCCCCGACAAGCTCAGAAGCTCCGCCTCAACTCCCTCTTCCTCCCCACCGCTCCACGAGTCCCCGGAAGCCCTGCATCGCCGCCACGTCGCCGTTCCCCTCTTCGGGCTCCGATCATCGTCGCCGACGAATTCGCCGTCTCCAGCGCGTCCCCGAGCCCGTTTCGACGCCCACTGCAACCGCGGTGAGCTACGCCACCGTTTCCCCCTTCTTCCCGGCTCTCTCCCGACCCCTAGGCCCTAGCCCCACCGCGGCCGAAAGCTTCACGCCGCCGGCGATGTCGCCGTCGTGGCCACGGTCGCCGTAGCGCCCAACCGAGCTCACCATCGTGCTCCACATCTCACTAGGAGCACGTAGCACGCTCCAACACCCCCCCTAACGCCCTGCAACACCGTTCCCGTGCACGACCGAACCCCGGCAGCCGCAACCGAGCTCGCCGCCGTCGACTCCGGCCACCCCGACCCCAACGGACTCCGCCAAGAGCCGCGGGTCGTCCTCAGCTTCACTCCGGTGGCCTCCGCGGTTCATTTGGTGGCCGAAACGACCAAAACCACTATTGCCGCCGCACTGATGGTCACCGCCGGCCAGAACTCCGGCGAGCTGACGTGGCCTAGTTAATTAGCCACTAACCCACCACCTACTGACGCTGACAAGTGGGCCCCAGGGCTTAGTCAAAGCTAACCAGCCCGGGTCAACACGGGATTAGCCCCTGTGTCACTGACGTGTGGACCCCACACGTCAGGTTTGACCCGAGCCAGCCCTGTTGACCTGCTGATGTCACTGAGACGTCAGGCTGACGCAGTAAATGATATTTCTGGATTTAAATTAAATCAGGAAATTCCAGAATATTAATTAAACTTCAAAAATTCATAACTTTTATTCTGTAACTCCAAATTGGACAAATTATATATGAAAAATGATCAGAAAAATCCAATCTATCCATCTGTACTATTTTCATGCATGATCAAACAAGTTAAATTGATGTTTTAAACAGAACAAGAAAAGGCACTTTAAAAGGCCATATTTGAATTTGGAATTTGAATCTTTGATTCAAATTTGCTCAAACACTTCTGGCTTTAGTTGCATTAGCCCAACACACTCATATTGCCATGTTTCATGCATGCATCATATTGTTGCACATTGTTTGGTGATGCCTGTGTATCGTTATCCGTTGCGACAGGATCTGTCCCCGAGGAGTACCGTGACTACCCTAACGAAGAACCGTATCCGTGCAACGAACCATCAGGCAAGCAACCAACCATTTGATCATATCGATACAATCCCATGTTCTCGCTCCTGCTCTCTTTTACTGCATTAAGACAACGCGATTCAAACTGCTGTGTGCTACGGTAGTTGAACCCATTTCCTCTGCATGACCTGTCATTGCCACAGTAACTAGATGAAACCCACTAGCATGTGTAGGAGTTGATTGAGCCATATGTATGTGTTGTTCCTACCTTGCTATGCCTGCTATGCTTAGAGTCGTGTCAGGTCTGGTTCATCTGGGTGATGGGCTAGAGTGAAATGATTATGTCGGTAATGAGAGTGGTGTGGTGAACACGATTTGGTAAAGGTATCGATGAGAGGCCATGTAGGAGTACATGGTGGGTTGTTTCATTGAAGCCGACCTTAAGCACTGAGATCTGTATGTGCGATTTAAGAATCAGCTACTACCATGCATTGGGCCCGAAACCAATGGACCCTCTCGACTTCTTATTCACCCTAGTTCTCCGTCCAGGAGTTGCAAGTAGTTTCTGGTGTTTGTAGCCTACTGGAGGCCGTGGACAGCGCTGACCGTAGGGGTGGGCTGTGATGCGGTAGGTACGTGGCCGGGTGTACCGAATACCCGTTAGGTATCTCGGGAACCCTGTTCACATCGTTCGGGGCCGTATGGGAAACCTCGGCCGGACTCCCTGCGGATGGAACCTGAATAGGCGATAAACCTGGACTGAAGGCTTAGGTGATTAGGTAGGTCGTGGCCGACACCCACGTTGGGCTTCCGCTTGAAGGTTGCCGAGTACATGTCGTGTAAACGACGGTAAGTGGTGAGAGCGTGTATGAAGAAGTACTCCCTGCAGGGTTAACATGATCTATTCGAATAGCCGCGTCCGCGGTAAAGGACTACTTGGTTGCCTATACAGTTCATAGACAAGTAAATGGAAACTGATAAAAGCCTCAAGATAAGTGTGAGTGCCGAGGATGGCTCTTCCGTAGGAAGACGGAGGTGGATCCTTGGTAGTGTATTGAAGTGGTGAATAGTGGACTCGTGTGCGCAAAACTATTTCAAGTTGGAGTATCGTAGGATAGTCTAGCCAAGAGTCAAAGCTGGCTTGCTGCAATAACTCCACCAACCCTTCTTGATACTATGCATGTATGTAGGATCTGATGTAAGTCTTGCTGAGTACCTTTGTACTCATGTTGCTATAATCTATATTTTACAGAAGACGCTGCAACCCCTTCTGATGGGTTCTATGTAGACGTTGACATCAACGAGTAGGCTAAAGACCCAGGTGGTGACCCTGAGCTTGTGAAGGACCACATAGTATAGTCAGGCTTTCCAAGCCTCTTTTATTTTACTAGTTGTCTGTACTCAGACAAGTTACTTCCGCTGTTGGCTTGTATGATTGTATGACTTGTATGTTGGGTCGTGAGACCCGTACCTTTGTGTGTATGTTATGTATGGCTCTCTGAGCCTTAAATAAAGTACTTGTGTCGTAGAGTCATGTTGTGATGCTTCGTTGTATTTGCACATATCGAGCATATTGTGTGTATGATTGAAATGCTTGGTATGTGTGGGATCTGACTATCTAGTTGTTTATCTTTAGTAGCCTCTCTTACCAGGAAATGTCTCCTAGTGTTACCGCTGAGCCATGGTAGCTTGCTACTGCTCTGGAACACTTAGGCTGGCCGGCATGTGTCCTTCTTCGTTCCTGTGTCTATCCCTTCGGGGAAATGTCACGCTTTGAGTACCGGAGTCCTGTTAGCCCGCTACAGCCCGGTTTACCGGAGTCCTGCTAGCCCAGTGCTACAGCCCGGACCCACTTGCTGATGACCGACACGTTCGAAGCTGGGTCATGGATGCCTGTCCCTGTAAGTCTGTGCCACTTTGGGTTTACGACTAGTCATGTCAGCCCGGGCTCTTTATCATATGGATGCTAGCGACACTATCATATACGTGAGCCAAAAGGCGCAAACGGTCCCGGGAAAAAGGTAAGACGACACCCGTGGGAATACCGTGCGTGAGGCCGCAAAGTGATATGAGGTGTTACCAGCTAGATCGATGTGACATCGAGTCGGGGTCCTGACATCGGCTTCCACATGGGCAGGTTCATGGAGGCGTATGAATGCGGCAAGGAGGCATGTTCAGCCGGGCGTGTAGCGAGTAGCACCCTCGACTCTGACGTACGACACCGCGCCATTCTTCCACTGACGTGTGGGCTCTTGGGGTGCATGGCCTGCATGTCAGTGACCCAACGCAGGCAGCGCACGCCAGAGGAACTTTTGGTGGGCTAGGGCGGTCAGAAGCGGGCATTTCATAAACCGATGATTGTTCATTGAGTGTGACGTCATTTATTTCATGTAGATAAGCCTACTATATAATGTAAGAGAATTTTAAAATTTTCATATACATTGATAGCCCGTTCGATACGTTGTGATTCATAAAGACTGCTGCAAACAACAATGTTCTGCTTATCATAGTTAAGATTGATTAATACCCATAACAATCCATGTCCTTAACAAAGGGTGCATGCATGTATAGGTTGAGCGTGTGTCTTGCGCCGTGTGCTGTGTGCATGCAGGCGTGCGAGTGTTGCGTGCGTGCATGTGTATGTTTCAGTGTTGCATGCATGTGTGTGTACATGCGTGTGTTCGTGAGTGCATGTGTGCGTGTCAGTGTTGCGTGTCTGCATGCATGCATGTGTTCGTTATGTGTATGTGTCAGTGTTGCACACCTGCATGCATGCATGTGTTCGTGTAAGTGTTGTGTGCATGCATGTGTACGTGCGGGGTGAGGCTACACATCAGTCGACTGACTTTTTCATCTCTGGTCAGTAGATTTTCCAGCCGTTGGATACAAAATCAAGGGCCTGTAGTTTATCTTCAACCTCCACCGCCTTGAGCCGCTAGCGAACACCGGCCCAACTGCCGGCCCACGCCGCCCACGGCCGGCCCGTGCCGCCCCGCTCGCCCCAAAACCACTCCCTACCGCCGGTCCGCCGCCAACCATCCCTCTAGCCCCCCCTCCCGCGCTGAGCTTTTTCTCCGGCAATCGCCACGCCACCGCCCAATCACCGCGCCCCCCCCCACGGCCGGCGACTGCCAACCAGAGGTGTCACAACTTCGAATCCCCACCGACCACTAATTTATTACCATTTCTGTCCTTCATAAACACGCTGACGGGTGTGCCCTATGGTAATGTGCGCTGCTGAATGTGGACCGTTTGACTGGTTAATTGATCACGTCATCAATATATCACGGAGCTGTATGGTGAGCCAGTGACCGTATGATCACCCTAAAATGTATTTTATTAACACATTATAGACTCAAACTACCATTTATTTCTTTCATATACGTGCTGACAGGTGGGCCCCAGGGTAACTCGCCCCGATGGTGCAACACTAGTTGCACCACGTGGAACGTTTGACTGGTCAATTGATTGTGTCATCAAAAAAATACGGAGTTGTATGGGTGAGCCAGTGACCGTATAATCACGACATGCATTTTTTAACATGGTACAGATGTAATGGCTCATATATACGTGCAAGCACTCACCGCTATAAGCATACACACGCATACCCTACCCCTATGAGCACCTTCAAGAGAGTGAGCCAGCATATGATTTTGAGATTTTACGAAGTCACCATAGGTGCCTCGTAGTCGAATGGAAATCCTCCTCCCACTGAACGCACATCACCGGAAAATACTGAAATTAACCCAGGATAAATGCGAGCACCAGGACTTTAACCCTGGTGGGCTCGAGAAACCAGTGTCCTCCTAACCATCCAACCACAGGTTGGTTAGCACCAGAAAATGTATATGGTGACCGTGATGAGCTTATTTTGAAGTCCAGTGACCATATCATGCTTTCGCTTCAAATATAATGACCGTAAGTGTCGTCAACAAAATATGGAGCACGCATCAAATACAAAGTACGGTAGTGTCATCAACAAAATACAGAGATGTATCATGAGCTAGATACCATATGATCACCACGAGAATGTATACGGTGGCCGTAATGAGCATATTCTGAAGTCGAGTGACTGTATAGTGCTTTCGCTTGAAATACAGTGAGCATCACGGGCGAATGTGTCATGGGCATGCATACTTTTAGAGTGCCGAGAGATAGTTTGTGTGCGTACATGAAAGTGGTGTAGAAACAGGGGGTGTCCGGTGGAGACAGGAGAGATATGCCCTTCGTTTCTCTTTCCCATGACTAATATTTTAGGAGAAAATATAAACATTCACAATGCAGAACAAATATTTTTGGATGCACCATGCAATTAACTTTCATTTATAACATTGTACTATTGTATATGCTTATTTTCTTAGTGGCTGATTGCATGTCTGGTGTGGTGGGCACATCATTTCTAGTTGGGGTGGGCACATCATTTCAAGTTGTGGTGGGTTAACATGAGGACTCATGGGTCGTTTCCATCCTGTGCCACATAGGTTGGACCGAGACGCGTTATACAAAGACCCATGTGGAGGACTTGGCGTACAACACGAAGCTACCAAAGTCATGGAGGACTCTATCCCTACTAGTGATAACCGATGATATATGATTTATAACCCTAGGCCCCGAGTATGTTATAGAAGCCTGGGGGCTAGTTCATCGATAGTATACACACACGCACAATGCCTGGTATTCACGTGTACTTTGCACACACCCCTATCACTAATATACAATACCAAGAGTAGGCTTTTTCCTCAACTACAAGGGTCCGAACTAGGGTAAAACTTTGCCTCGTATTACTATCCAGCCTAACAGTTAGGGATATCCTACTGAATGATTTGATGGAATCATATCTGCCAACTACTAAGAGAGAGGTGTGTCTATGGGGGTGGGGTGGGGGTGGGGGCACTGTGTGCAAGAGAGGCCTAAAGATAATGTGCATGCGGGAGACACATAGGCACATATATGTGCGTATAGAGGGCTAGTAGAGACCGTGCGTGTGTATATATGCATGTGAGAGAAATAGTGTTTTCCAACTGAGATTAGTGAAAAGAGTGGTACATAGTAGTCAGAAAGAGAGAACGTGTGCATGAGACACCCCGACACCCCGTGCGTGTGCGTGAGTGGTACACAGTACATGTTAGTGTGAAGCACTTTATACATTTGTTACTTACATGGATACATTCCAAATTGCTACCTACGAAATAGAATACATGTTGAATTCAACATAAAGGGGGTTTTGAAGATTCAAATTCATAGGAAGTGCATTCATCTATTTGAACCCGAGATAATGGCATTTGTAAATCAGATCTAAAAGGGGGCATCAATCTTTGTTGTGCGTTTGAACATGCTATATATTCATATGCATGTCTAACTATTTTTTTTGCAACCAAGGAGATCATATCTGGAACCATGCATGAACTGAGGTAAATTGCATATTTTTTAATATATACTCGTGTACAATGTATATTCAAATGTACCCCCTCCATTCCAAAATAATAGTAGCTTTAGGATTTTCAAGAGTAAAGATTTGTGAAGTTTGACAAATCCTGAAAGTTCAATTCAAGAGACCCGAAAATGTTAA
This sequence comes from Triticum aestivum, assembly GCF_018294505.1. NCBI lineage: Eukaryota > Viridiplantae > Streptophyta > Magnoliopsida > Poales > Poaceae > Triticum > Triticum aestivum. Next base: position 289,664,567 of record NC_057807.1, read on the forward strand.
TGCTTCTGCTCCCAAATATCGAACGAAGCACCAAATATGCCTCTGGTCACCCGCAATCGCGCGAGACTAATGTTTGGTGGTAGGAAATTACTGTGTTGACTCTGGCCCGTGTAGCCTATCGGTCCAATGTCCAAAGGTCGAAACCGGGGTAGGTTTGTAACTTCACCAAGACGCCAGTCTCAACTGCCTCCGAGAAGCATTCATACATCATGGGCGCCTAAACACCCATGCGCTCGGCCGAAATCAATCCTGCCCACCATTTGGGACACTTGAGATGACTGTGCTACCCCCAACCCGCATTATGTCCGAAATTTTAGATGGGGGCAAAGTTTGTAACTTTCCCCGAATTTCAAACAAGCGCGTCCCAAACCGAAACATTGTTCACCCTTAGTTCCCCCTGCCTCCGTTTCCCCATTCATACTCTGTGGGCGCCAAAACACCCTCTCCACTAGCCGCGAAACCCCAGCCTCCTCCATCCTCCACCCCATAGCGCCCAATACACTGCCGCCCTCCTCCATCACGCTGGAGCCGGTACCCCGACATTGTCATCCAATGCAACTGCAACCGCAATACCCTCAAGGACTTAGCAGCTGAAGCCGAGGCAGAGCTGCCTCCACGACACCGACGCTGACGTGCGCCATACCAGAACCACTTCGGCCATGTCGTCCTATGCCTCACCACTGCCGCTCCACTATTGCAACCATCCATCGCACCGGAGTTGTTCCCGCTACGTCGTTGTTCGCTGCCTCGGATCTGGTTCCCCGCTACCGACAGATGGCCACCGCACCACACTCAACAAATTGGCCATGGGTTCGTCTAAGGCTCCACCGTCCTCCACAACTTCTCGTTTCCAGCGAACCACAAGAAGATCGTTGGAAAAACAGAAGGATGACACAGCACTGCCAGCAGAAAGAGGTACACCTCTTCCCTTATTTGCGCAAATCGTACGTCTCTACTCACACCGTATTCATCCCACAAAAGAAACTAGTTGAGTGCTTCTTACTGCATCTTCTTTGTGATACTCAATACACAAGGTTTCCTCCCATTTACTATTTCACCTTTGCTAGAGGTAAGTAGCCCGCCTGGATTTCAATTCAGGGTCACTCGAACCGCAATTAAAAGAAGTAGCACCCGCTTAGGCGCGTGGAGCACCTAGTCCGCCTGTTCGCCGGGGAAGCGGCACATCGTTGTCTATCATATTGGTATGGGGCGCAGGAGCTGCTTGCGCCCTATCTGGAGGTCGGCGGGGCATGAAGGGATGGCCGGGGGGTGGTGCCAAGCACGGCGGTGCGGTGACGTCGAGGGGAGGGCGGGGCAGGGGACTGGGCCGGTGGTCGCTGGCGTTTCGAGGAAGAGCGTAACACTGACTGGCTGGAGGTACATGAAGGCGATCTGCCTGTTCTTTGTACATCGGACGGCGCAGAAAAAATGGACTGACCTATTTGTTTTCAGTCGACTGTTATTTTCATAAAATCCTGTAGTAATTTCGTGTGTCATGCATGTTGTAGAGCTATCATATGTCAACTGTCATTTATTTCTCATCGGCCTGCTATCTGCTACCTTTACACTATACTACTTGTGCACACACTTCACCCATACTCACACTATTGTTTTTTATGCATGGGTATTTTAGACTCTGACGCAGTGTTGATGAATACAAAAAAGAAAAGACAGAAGTCGCTCCAGTGTAATTCGAAGATAAGCACTAATTGTTTCAGCACTCTAAAGGGTGCAGTGTCAGCAGATGGAGGCACTAAACGTATCTCTGCAATTGATGATCTCAATTGCCACACACAACCATCCCAGGTGCTTGCTTTAACTTTGTGCTGTCAAATGTGGTTGCATGTTGCATATGGTGTGTAGCTTGTATTGCTTCCAATTTGGTTTAATTGCATCTGCTTACTTTACACATTATACCTTTGATAATGACATGCCTTCCTATTTTTGATACATACTACATATGTCTATTAACCATGTTCGTGCATCAAACTAATACTCTTTTGTATCCCTCATCAATCACTTATGATGAGACAGTCACCCAATGGGTTACTATGAGACACGCTACTCATTTAAAGAGTGCAATGTCATCCTCCCCACATGATTCTCAAGAAACAGCAAGGCTAAATGAAGATAGTCAGTGTAGCTCTCTAGTTGATGACCGCAATGCCCCCACACCACCATCGCATGTTCTTGCTCTTACTTGGCAGTGTGATATGTGGTTGCATGTTGTATACGGTGTCTACCTTGTAATGCTTCTAATTAGGGTAAATTGCATCTGCTTAGTTAACACATTATACCTGTGAATATGACATGCCTTCCTATTTTTGGTACATACTACGTCTTTCTATTAACCATGTTCTTACATCAAACTAATTTTCTTGTGTATCCCTCATCAATCACTTCTGACGATACACCTTCAAGTTGACAATGTAATATTGGTTGCATCTTGCATATCATTTCAAACATGTATTGCCTCTAATTTGTTGAAGTGCCACTTATAATGAGACACATCTAACTTGGTAGAGTGATTTTGGTTGGATCTTTCATATGGTGTCTAGATTGCATGGCTTCCAATTTGTTGAAATGTCTTCTGCTTAGCGTTTTTCATACATATTGCATCCTCCTACAATGTGGTTGCCGTACATAAAAGTTGTGTTCATCAGTATCATGCATCAATGAATTTGGAAGTGCAAATTTCATTCCTTTTTCTTGTATGTTTACTTGACAAGGAAAAATCTAAAAGGACGAAGGCACGGAATGATGGTGGTCCTTTGGAGCAACTGAAACAGATGATCTCTGCAGATTCTCCTGCTACTCCCACTGTAGTGCAATTTCCAAATCTCATCTCCCCTACTCCACAACCCCAGGTCCTTGCTCTAACATGGCAGTGTGATATCTGGTTGCATGTTGCATATGGTGCCTAGCTTGTATTGCTCCTAATTTGTTAAATTGCATCTCCTTAGCTTACACATTATACATGTGAATATGACATGCCTTCCTGTTTTTGGTACATACTACATCTTCCTATCACACCATGTTCTTACATCAAACTACTGTTCTTGTGTATCCTGCATCTATCGCTTATGATGAGACAGTCACGCCCGAGGGTTAGTATGAGACGCGCTACTCCTATAAAGAGTGTCGTTTCATCCTCTCCACATGATTCTCAAGAAACAGCAAGCCTAAATGAAGATATTGAACATAGCTCTGTACTTGAAGACCGCACTTCCCCTACACCACTGTCACATCCCTAGTTCTGGTATTCTTTGGGCTAGCTAGTCATGTGTTGCATCATGTTTAAATTTGATTTAAAGTTGAAATGGGGATGACAGAAACCCCCAGCACCACTTAAATCAACTAGGGTTACTAAAATAATTTTTCAATGAACCTGAAATGCCCTTCTAAAATGTTCATCATCTTTGCTTTGATTTAGAACCTCTGACAAAAATGGTGCACACTTTTCTAGGACATCATTGGGTCACTCAATTAAATCATATGCTATTTGTATTTGGGCATTTAAATGCTATAAAATATTTTAAATGCTCAAATAATCATAAACTAAAATGTTTACTGTTGGATATATTTTAAACAGTAGCCATGAGCAGTTTCATGATTTTTGGGTTTGTTCTGGTATTTTTAATAAAGCCCCAAAAGCTCTAGAAGAAATAGAAAACATGAAATAAAAGAGAGAGAGAGACTTACCTGGCTTCACCTGTGCAGCCCACCTGGCCGGCCCAGCCCACCTGGCTCCCTGTCGTCTTCCTCCTGTTGCCAGAGCAGGTAGGCTACTGCCTGTCACCCGCGCGCCACCCCTGGCCACCTCCTGCTTGCCACCGAGGCGCCCCTGACGCATCTGGAGACTCCCCACAGCCCCCTCTTCCTCTACCCTCGCTCTCTACTCTCTCCCTCGGTCTATAGCCCCTCTCTCGAGCAGACCCGAACTCCCCCGTTGCCACCATCGTCGTTCACCATGGCCATTGGCCTTCCTCACTCCTCCTCCATGCCCACGAGCTTCGAGACGATCCAATGCTCCTCCAAGTCGAAGCACACGAGCTCGGACGAACCGCAGCGATGCCATTGACCGTCCTCTCCGCGCATGGCCGCCGGATCGCCATCACCGTTGCGCTGCTGTCCGAACCTCCCCGAGCTTGCTGAGCCTCCCTACCGACTCCATGTGGGCCCCTGCTTCGTTTCCCCCTAATTCCATGCTCGGTTTCGAGCTCTAGCCGCCTCCTCTATCGGAGCTGAGACCCTCTACCGCACGAGCTCGATGTCGGCGTCACTCCGGTGACCTTTTGGTCACACGCTGCTTCCTAACACACTCCCTGCACCTCGTAGTGCCTCACTAGTGCCTCCGTTCACCCGCTAGCACGCAGTAGCAGCAAAATGACCGACGCCCGAGCTTCGGCCGCCTCCCAGCTTGTCACCGCTGCCGTTGCACGCCATCCCAGCACACACCGCGACCACCATTAGATGCGCCACATCGCAGGCTTTCGAACACGCCGAGCCCCATGTCCAGCCGACGCCGGAGTTGGCCGGACGGGCATCGTTGCCGCGCTCCGGTTATCGCTGGAGTTAATCCGGTGACATGGCAGATTAGTTAGGGCTAATGACGTTGTTAGTTAACACCTAGTGAAACTGACAGTCGGGCCCCGCTGGATAATTAAACTTGGTTTAGTTTCTGCTTAGGATTAACTAAACCAGAGTGACCCCATGCGTCAGCTTTGATTGTGCTGACATGGCCGTTGACTGGGCCCACCTGTCAGCGACACAAATGACACTGGGTCACTGACCAGTGGCCCCCTCTGGTCAGGTTTGACCTGGACCGCCCTGTTGACCTGCTGATGTCAGAGTGACGCAATGCGGACGCAGTAATGGGTTTTTTTGGATTTATTTTTATTCAGGAAATACTAGAAAATGCCCAAAACTTCTAAAAATCATAGAAATTATTCTGTAACTCCAAATGCAAAGTTTTATATATGAAAAATGATCAAAAAAATCCAATCTATCCATCTGTACTGGTTTCATGCATGATAAAGCAACTTAACCTTGCTGTTTAGTGCAAAACATGATAAGGCACTATTTAAATTCATAAATTGAGTTTGGGATTGAACCTTTGGTTCAAAATGACCCAAACCCATCTGGTTGTAGCTGCATTAGGCCAACACACTTATATTGCCATGTCATGATCATGCATCATATTGTGCATTACATTGATTGTGTTTCCTTCTGTGTTGCCGGTATTTGTCCCCTCTCGATAAACGTGGTTCCGATGATGAGTTCGATGACACCGATGAAGAGCTATATCATCTTTAGAAGTGTCAGGCAAGTAAAACCCCTTGTTCATTCTGACACAATCCCACTCTCTCGCTCCTCCTCTCCTTTTACTGCATTAAGACAACAATGATTCATCTGTTACTTGCTGTGGTAGTTGAACCCATTTCCTCTGCATGACATGTCATTACCACAGTAAATAGATGAAACCCACTAGCATGAGTAGGAGTTGCTTGAGCCATGTTGTGCCTACTCATTCATGCTTGTTTGTCATGCCTGCTACTGCATAGAGTTGTGTCAGGTCTGATTCATCGGGGATGAATTGGAAAGTTGCGAACATGTCCTATTATGTGTGAGCTAAGTGTGTGAACGCGATTTGGTAAAGGTAGCAGTGAGAGGCCATGTAGGACTACATGGTGGGTTGTCTCATTGAAGTTCTCCTCAAGAACCGAGTTCTGTGTTTGTGATCCATGAATAGGTACTACCACACGTTGGGCCTTGAAATATGACCCCGCTCGACTTATTAACTGCCCATGTCCTCTGTCCAGGAGTTGCAAGTAGTTTCTGGTGTTTGTAGTTGCTGGAGGCCGTGCACAGCGCTGACCCGAAGGGTGAGCTATGATGAGGTAGGCACATGGCCGGGTATGTCGGGCGCCAGTTTGGTGTCGCGGAACCCTGTACACATCATTCAGGGCCATATGTGGAAACATCGGCCGGACTCCCTGCAGATGGAACCTGAATAGGCGATAAACCTAGACTATAGACTTGTGTGGTTAGTTAGGTCGTGGTCTACACCCACGTCGGCTTTCGCTTGAAGTCTGCCAAGCACATGTCATATGCAGACGCTAAGTGGTGGAAACATGTGTGAAGAAGTACACCCCTACAGGGTTATAAATGATCTATTCGAATAGCCGCGTCCACGGTAAATGACCTCTGGGTTGCCTATACAGTTCATAGACAAGTGAAAGTGGATACTCTAAAATACGCAAGATAAGCGTGACTGCACGTTCTCATAGGGAGACGGGAGTGGATCCATAGTGGTGTATTGATATGGTGAATATGTGGACTCGTATGCGGCACCTCAAAAGAGTTACTTGCATTCGTAGTTCAGGATAGCCACCGAGTCAAAGCTGGCTTGCTGCAGTTAAACCCCACCATCCCTTTGATGATAATGACGCCTATGTATCTAGTTCTGATGTAAGTCTTGTTGGGTACATTTGTACTCACGTTTTCTTAATTTATGTTTTGTAGAGAGACTCCAGTCTCACTAGTAGTTCCGCGTGGACTTGACCTTTATCTTGTTACCTCATCTACGATCTTGTGCCCTCGGCAGGATCTGGTAGATAGTCAGGCTTCTCATCCCTTTTCATTTGTAGATGTCTGTACTCAGACATGTTAAGCTTCCGCATGTGCTTTTGGTTTGCATGCTCTGATTGTTGGGTCATGATACCCATGATTGTAATACTTGGCTCCTCGGAATCTATTGAATAAATACTTGTGTTGTAGAGTCATGTTGTGATACCATGTTGTATTTGCACATATCGAGTGTATTGTGTGTATGATTATTGAAATACTTGGTATGTGTGGGATCCGACAACCTAGTTGTTTATTCTTGGTTCTCTTACCGGGAAATGTCTCCTAGTGCTTCCACTGAGCCATTGTAGCTTGCTACTACTCCGAAACACTTAGGCTGACCGGCATGTGTCCTTCTTCATTCCTGTGTCTGTCCCTTCGGGGAAATGTCTCGTGTTGTTCCTTTAAGTCCTTGTAGCTTGCTACGACTTGGTTTCATACGTTGTTGATCGACACGTTCGTTGTTGGGTCATGTATGTCTGTCCCTGTAAGTTAGCGCCACCTTGGGTTTATGACTAGTCATGTCGGCTCGGGTTCTTTATCATATGGATGCTAGCGGCACTATCATATATGTGAGCCAAAAGGCGCAAACGGTCCTGGGCCAGGTAAGGTGGCACCCGTGGGAATACCGTGTGTGAGGCCGCAAAGTGATATGATGTGTTACATGCTAGATCGGCGTGACTTAGGATTGGGGTCCTGACAACCACCATCTCAGGTGCTTGCTCTAACTTCGCAATGTGATATGTGGTTGCACGTTGCATACGGTGTCTAGCTTGTAATGCTTCTAATTAGGGTAAATTCCATCTACTTAGTTTACACATTATACCTGTGAATATGACATGCCTTCCTATTTTTGGTACACACTACATCTATGTGTTAACCATGTTCTTACATGAAACTACCTCTCTTCTGTATCTTGCATCAATCACTTACGATGAGAAACCTTTATTCGTTGCATATTGCATATTATTTCTAGCCTGTTTCCGTGTATTGCTTATAATTTGGACAAATACATTTGTTAGGCCACCCTTTTAATTTGGCAGAGTGATATTGGTCTCATCTTTCATATGGTTTCTAGCTTGCATTGCTTGTAACAAGTTCAAACACCTTGTCCTTAGTTTACACTTTATACATCATGCATGTGAATATGTCACGCCGTCCTGTTTTTCATACATATTCCATCCTCCTATCATGCGGCTGCCTTACATGAAATTAGTGTTCGTCAGTATCATGCATCAATGAGTCCTGAAGAGAAAATGTCATTCCTTTTTCTTGTGGGTCTGACTTGACAAGGCAAAATCAAGAAAGAGGAAGGAAAAGAGTAAGGAAGGCGATGATGGTGGTCCTCTACAGCAATGTAAATGGAGCATTTGTACGGATTCTCCTTGTACTGCTAGTGCATTACAAGGTCCAAGTCTCCGCTCCCCTACTCCACCATCCAAGGTGCTTGCTCTAACTTGGCAGTGTGATATCTGGTTGCATGTTGCATATGGTGTCTCACTTGTATTGCTCCTAATTAGTGTAAATTGCATCTGCTTAGCTTACACATGATACGTGTGAATATGACATGCTTTCCTGTTTTTGGTACATACTATATCTGTCTAGCATACCATGTTCTTACATGAAACTACTCTTCTTGTGTATCCTGCATCAGTCATTTATGATGGGACACCTTTAAGTTGGCAGTGTGATATTGGTTTGCATCTTGAATATGATTTCTAGCATGTAGTGCTTCTAGTTTGATGAACGCCACCTATGACGAGACAGTTTTAACTTGGCAGAGTGATATTAATTGCACGTTCCATATGGTGTCTAGCTTGATGTGCTTCTAATTTGTTGAAATGCCTTCTGCTTAATTACCACATCATAGGTGTGAACATGTCAAGCCATCCAGTTTTTCGTACATATTCCATCCTCGTATCATGACTTTGCCTTTCATTAGAGTAGTGTTTGTCAATATCATGCATGAATAAGTTCTGAAGAGCGAATTATATTCCTTTTTCTTGTCGGTTTGACCTCACAATGCAAAATCAATAAAGCGGAAGGAAATTGGTGAGGCATTGGATGATGGTGGTCCTTCCGAGCAACTGAAATGGAGGGTCTCTATAGATTCTACTCCACCATCCTCCCGACAAGATTCGCAAGACAACACAAGGTTAGATAGTCAACGTAGATGTGTAGATGATGAGCACATTTCCCCTACTCCACCATCACAGGTGCTTTCTCTAACCTGGCACTATTATATGTGGTTGCATGTTGCGTATGATGTCTAGCTTGTATTGCTTCTAACTTTGTTGAATTGCATCTGCTTACTTTACACATAATGCATGTGAATATGACACGCGTTCCTGTTTCTAGAACATACTATATCTGATCACACCATGTTCATCAGACTAAAGTTCTTGCATATCCCGCATCAGTCACTTATGATAAGGCACCTTTAAGTCGGCACCGTGATGTTGGTTGTGTCTTGCATATGATTTCTAGCATGTACTACTTATAATTTGTTGAAACGCCATACAGTTTGAACTTGGCAGAGTGATATTGGTTGCATCTTTCATATGGTGTCTAGCTTGCAGTGCTTCTAATTTGTTGAAATGCCTTCTACTTAGTTACCACATCATAGGTGTGAATATGTCATGCCATCCTGTTTTTCGTACATATTCCATCCTTGCATCATGTGTTTGCCTTTCATCCAAGTAGTGTTCGTCAGTATCATGCATGAATGAGTTCTGAAGAGCGAATTTTATTCCTTTTTCTTATTGGTTTAACTTCACAATGCAAAATCATTACAGCTTAATGAAATTAGTCCGGCAGTGGATGATGGTGGTCCTTTGGAGCAACTCAAACAGGGGGTCTCTACAGATTCTACTCTGCCATCCTCCCAACAAGATTCGCAAGACAACACAAGGCTGGACAGTCAACGTAGCTGTGTAGATGATGAGCACATCTCCCATACTCCACCATCACAGGTGCTTGATCTAACTTGGCACTATTATTTGTGGTTGCATGTTGCATATGATGTCTAGCTTGTATTGCTTCTAACTTTGTTGAATTGCATCTGCTTACTTTACACATAATGCCTGTGAATATGACACGTGTCTCTCTTTCTCGAACATATGTGTACATGATCAGCACATATCCCCTACTCCACCATCGCATGTGCTGCTCTAACTTAGAACTGTTATATGTGGTTGCGTGTTCTGTATGATGTCTAGTTTGTATTGCTTTTGATTATGTTGAATTGCATCTGTGTAGCTTACAACTTATACCTGCAACAATCACTTACCCATAAGACACATTTAACTTGGGACTGTGATGTAGGTTGCATCTTGCATTCTCTTCTAGCTTGTACTGCTTCTAATTTCTTGAAATGGCACTTACAACGAGACACTTTTTACCTGATAGAGTGATATTGGTTGCATGTTCATATGTTGCCTAGCTTTCATTTCTTCTAATTTTGTTGAAATTCCTTCTGCTTATTGTTTTTACATACATATTCCATCCTCCTATCGTATGTATCAATATGCAATGCTGTCTTTTTTTGTATACATTCCATCCTCCTATCCTGCGCTTGCCTTACATCAAAGTAGTGTTCGTCTGTATCATCCATCAACCAGTTATGCAGAGCTAATTTTATTCATCTTCTTGTGGTTTTGACTTCATAAGGCAATATCAAAAAATAGGAAGGAAAAGTGTAAGTTAGGGGATGTTGGTGGTCCTCCGCACCGACGCAAACAGACACTCTCTAGATTTGCCACTGCTACTACTAATGAAGTTGAAGTCCCAAGTCTACATGATGATTTCATCTCCCATACTCCACCATCGCAGGTTCTTGCTCTAAGTTGACAGTGTGATAATTGGTTTCATGTTGCATATGTTGTCTAGCCTGTATTTCTTCTATTTTGATTAAATTGCACCTGCTGAGTTTATACGTTATACATGTGCATATAACATGGCTTTCTGTGTCTACAATACACTGCATCTATCTATCATACCATGTTCTTACATCAAAGTATTGCTATTGTGTATCCCGCATCAGTCACTCAAGATTGGATGCCTTTAACATGGAAGTTTGATAGTGGTTGCATCTTGCATTGATTTCTATGTTGTACTGCTTCTAATTTTTCGAATTGCCACTTATGACAAGACACTTTTAAATTGGCAGAGTAATATTGGTTGCATCTTTCATATGGTGTCTAGCTTGCATTACTTCTATTTTCTTGAAAATCCTTCTGCTTAGTTTACACATCATAGCTGTGAATATGTCATGCCGTCCTGTTTTTTTACATATTCCATCCTCATATGGTTGTCTTACATCAAAGTAATGCTTGTCTGTATCATGCATCAATGAGTTCTGAAGAGCGATTTTATTCTTTTGTGTTGTGGGTACGGCTTGGCATGGCAAAGTCAAAAAAGATCAAGGAAAAGAATATAGTAGGGAATGGTGTTACTCGTCGGGTGAAACGGAAAAGGATCTGTGTTGGGGATATAACTATTAGGTATGACCCGCCCAAGAGGGGCCGGGTTATACCTATGGTGATTCATCATCAGAAGCCCATGAAGATATTTGAAGACGGCGGTTCATTTAAAGGCCCAAGGCCCAAAGGCGACTTAAGGCCTGTAAGGGTAAACCGCCTTATATGTGTGACTTGTGTTGTAAGGCATGAATAGGTAGTCACCGAGCCGGACACTGTTTATGAGTCGGCCGGGACTCCGTGAGCCGCTGGGTGTCGGTGTCAAAACCGGCGGATCTCGGGTAGGGGGTCCCGATCTGTGCGTCTTATGTTGATGGTAACAGGAAGCAAGGGACGCAATGTTTACCCAAGTTTGGGCCCTCTCGATGGAGGTAAAACCCTACTTCCTGCTTGATTAATATTGATGATATGAGTAGTACAAGAGTAGATCTACCACGAGATCGTAGAGGCTAAACCCTAGAGGCTAGTCGATGATGATTATGATTGTAATTGTGATCGGTCTTCTAAGGACCAACCTCTCCGGTTTATATAGACACCAGAGAGGGCTAGGGTTTACATGGAGTCGGTTACAAGGAAGGAAATATAATATCCGGATCGCCAAGCTTGTCTTCCATGCAAAGGAGAGTCCCATCCAGACACGGTACGGAGTCTTGAGTCTTGTATCGTCATGCTCCATCAGTCCAGATGAAGTATATAGTCCGGCCGTCCGGATACCCCCTAATCTAGGACTCCCTCAGTAGCCCCTGAACCAGGCTTTAATGACGATGAGTCCGGCGCGCAGTCTTGTCTTCGGCATTGCAAGGCGGGTTCCATCTCCAAATACTCCAAAGTAATTATCGAACACTTACACCGTGTCCGGATCTGTGAGATGATCCTCACATACTATCGTAGGGAACATAGCATAAATCTGATCTGCTGGCAATCTTCGTACGTTGTGCCCTTGCATCGTGGCCCGGCCCAACACGAACCGGTATTTCTTGGCCCACCTTGACTCGTGTTGCGAGGCAGTTTTATTGGCACACCCTGCCAAAGCAGAGATCGTGTTCCTCTTATTACGGGATCTTCCATCAATATGGGCATGTGCAACCCCACGACGACCGTTGGTATGACTCCATGTGCTTTTAGATAAGTCTCAACTGGTCACTCCGAGGACTCTTGATATTCACCCCCTTTATAAAGGGGCCGAGGCCTTTACCTCTTTTCCACCACCCTTGCGCCCTTTCGCATCTCGAGTTCTAACACCCAAGACCAAAACTCAAACAACCCAGATCCTCCAATATGTACGGACCCAACTCTCAAGGCCGGTGGGTGGCCTCCTCGATCCAAGAGGAGGACATTGCGAGGCTTAGGGAGGTCGGATATCTGACCGCTGACATCTAGCACAGGCTCCTGCTCCAGGGCAGGTCGTCCCTACACCGGAACCCAATGAGAGTGTCGTGTTTGTTCCTCACTTCCTCCGCGGATTGGGCCTCACCCTTCATCCCTTTGTGAGGGGGCTCATGTTCTATTACGGGTTAGATTTTCATGATCTAGCTCCGGACGCTATCCTCCATATCTCGTCATTCATCATTGTGTGCGAGGCTTTTCTCCACGTCACTCCACACTTCGGCTTATGGCTCAAGACCTTCAATGTGAAGCCGAAGATGATCGAGGGGCGACATGTGGAGTGCGGAGGTGCCATAATAAGCACGAACGCCGATGCCCCATGGCCAGAGGGTTCTTTCCCAGAAGTATCCGATGTGTGGCAGCGGAGGTGGTTTTACATCACGGCTCCCAGAGGCACAACGTGGGTGGCCGCCCCCGGCTTCCGCTCAGGCCCTCCGTCACAACTGGCGTCATGGGCCGACGTAGGACGGAATTGGGGGCCAGCTAGTGATGTACCAGTACTGCAGAGCCGTATCAGGGAGCTTCTTGAGAAGGACATTAACCTTGTTAGCATAATTCAAGTAATGCTAATCCGACGGATGTTGCCGTGCAAACGTCGGCCTCTCCGGATGTGGGAGTTCAATCCAGAGGGTCCGCGGACAATTAAGCACTTCTTCGGCCTAAAGCTCGAAGGAATGTGTAAATTATTCTTCGGACCACAAGTAAAGTGTCCGGACACCACCGAGGATGCGGGCCTAAGCTGCAATCGCATAGATACCCAAGTAAGTAACCTTGAAGCCGGACACTTTGTTTATATTTGTCATAGTCATTATTCTGAAAACCCTCCGTGGCCAGGAATGGCTCAGCAAGACGGAGAGAATCAGGTGTCCGGCGCCACTTCCCGAAGGCTCGCCTAGTCCAACCATTGCCAAGATGCTTGGCCGGGTGCTCAGCAAAATGCCCTCAGGGAAAGACGAAGGGGAGAACAGAGAAACCGAACTTCACACACTGCGCATCCAAACCGGGGGAATTGTTACCTCCCCTAAGGAGGATAGTCGGGAAGGGGAGTCTAAAGCCTCCTCCCCTCGCGGGAAGAAGAGGGCCGCCTCCAAAGACTTGGAGACGGAGGTGCCCAAGCAGGGGAAGAAAGCGTCACCAGGGGGCCCTTACCCGAAGGGCGTCCTTACCGCGTCATGCCCGCCAACAGGCCAGCCCTCCAACGAGCTATAAGTTACCCGTAAATTCGAAGGTACTATTTTTCTCCGAGTACACTAAACAGGATCCATTCTTTGCAGTCCGGCTAGCAACTATTCTCAGCAGAGTTCGTCTTCGGGGGATCTTCCTCCGGAGATGATGGAGAGTGAGACCCCACCATCCTCTCCGCCTCATGAGGCGGGCGACACCGAGGTGTCGTCACGGAGGAGTCCGGATTTGCCGAAGCCAGAAGCTAATCCGTCAGCCGCCATGAGCCCGGAGCGTTCGGCTCCCACGGGGGGTGATGAGAAGGGTCCGGCACAGTTCGATGTCCGGCCGGACATACTGACGGGCCTTTTGGAGCGAGCTGCGCTTTCGGAGGAGCACCGCTCATTGATGAGCACGGTGCTCAAGAAGATTTCATCTTCCACAAGCGGTTTGAATGAAGCATTTACGAGCCTGCTCACAGGCTTTGAGGTATGTTGTGAAAAATACACATTTTTTTGGCTGTGAGGCACGCGCTAGGTGTGCTCCATATGCATAGTAGCCCTTGAGACTCTGGTTGCCCGCCCTAGGAGGCAAACGGAGGATCATATTTCGTAAGTAATGATTGCACTGCACATATGCACAGGTATCTAAGGGTCCGGCAGCCGACCAGTCCGTTGAAGCTGCCGAACTAAGGAGGCAGATCGGATCTATTGATGCCGATATCACGCTGGTGAATGAGCGGCTGAACGAGTCACAAGGTATGTGCTATGCTTTTCCTTATTATGCTGTAGTGAGAGGGGCATCATATTAATGCGACATGTTTGGACTGCAGACGGAGCTGCTGCCGTGGAAGCCCTGAGGGCGGAACTTGCCTAGGCCAAGGAACAAGCTCGGGCTAGCAATGCGGCTGCCCTAAAGGCGACCGAAGAGTTGAGAGCCGAACAGGCTGCTCGTCGCCGAAGCGAGGAAAAGGTAGCCGAAATGGCTGTTGAGTTGAAAAATGTCGCCGACCGGTATGAGCTCCTTGAAAAGGAGAATCAGGTTAATTCAGCTGACCTGAATAAGGCACTTAATGCCACCAAGGAGATGCGGACCGAAGTCAGGGGTGTGCAGGAGGAGCTTCGATAGGCCGGTAAAATCGCGGCTAGGGGCTCCTACTTACTACGGATGAAGTTTTTGGATCCGAAGTATGCTCCCCTGGATGGACGCTGGAGTCCTGCAGACGCGTATGCGGACTTGGCGAAGAGTATAGTTGATGTAGCCAAGTTTTTTGAGGATCAAGGTGATAAAGAAGTGGAGAAGCTTTTCTAGTCGCAATTCAATGTTCCCGCGCGCCTGCTGCCGTTAAGTGAGAAGATGGCTGCTGTGGCGGAGCTTCATAGGCTGTCCGGGCTTGCAATGCGGTCTGTAATAGACCATCTTTGGCCGAAGGGGCCTAAGCCGGATAGTTACTTTGGTTTGGTGCAACAATTCCTTGGGGCCGTATCTCAGATCGAAGCCATGAGAAGGTCGGCGTGCATAGGGTGTGCACGATTAGCTCTTTCCCACGTAAAAGCATATTCGACAGATATGGAGGCCACCATTGTAGCGACCCAGAATCCGGCGGGAGGCCAGGATCCGGCCGAGCACTACTTGGAGGAGGTAACAGAAGGTGCCCGCTTAATAGAGGCGCAGTGATCGAAGAATGTCTTGTTTGAGTGACAAATCGAATCATTGTAAAAACAATGTTATTTTGATTACAAGGCTATATTTATACTTTGTGCCTGAAAGTATTATTGTGTCTCCTATGCGGCCGTTTTTATGTATATGTGTAATCTGAAAGTTAGCAGTCATTGGCCTCAGCCCCCACGCATACAATGCGGGGGTGTTCGCGAAAAATATGCGGTATCACACTTGATCCAACGTCTTGGTCCATTAAGGAGGTGATCGCACGTCGAACTAGGCAATCGGACTATATAGCTGTAACACTTTCGCTTAGCCATGGGAATTTAAGGGTGGGGCTACTTTGTAGCCCCTGGTACCTTCGCGTAAATCCGAATACGGGCGCGTGTGTACAAGACCGGGAAACGGTCCTTCGTTAATGCAGAGGAATCCTAAAGATTCCGATAAGTCTTCGAGTGGTTTAACAGTCTCTCGCTGTATCATGACAGTCAGCTTTCGGCTTTCTCTACTGAGGTGCTCATCCGGAATAACCAGGGCACAATCGCAGTAGTTCTCCTTTGGCCGCCTTAGCCGATAAGAACAGAACATAAGGCGCCAAACCCAGGAGCCGGGAAAACCCAACATTTGACCAAAGACATGATTCGGAGCTGATGCATATAAGGCCAAACTCGTGATGCCGAACACTCCCGAAGGTATTCGAACTTTGTAACAGAAAATGGGCTGAAGAGCGCCCTTTCAGTATAAACCCTGTATTTCCAGGTACGTGCATCGGTCTGTCATGGCGAAATGCCAATAATGGCAGTATCCTCTATGGGTATAGTACCCATGGGATGTGTAAACAACAAGAGGCAATATAAAAGGTTTACACAGGGGCTTAATCTAAAGAGAAACCTTTGAGCGGGGCCCTGCTGCACGTCTGCGCCTTTGTCTCTGTTGTGCCGTTTCCTGGAAGGGTATCGCACGCGCTGTGTCTGTGAAAAAGAAAAACTCGTGTGAAAGAGTACGACGTAAGCGTGCGATGGATGGTAAAAGTGTAAAGCATTGGCCTGTAAAGAAGGTCGGGCCAATGGTGGGGTTTTATTAAATATTCATAGCCCCTGGTCTCCTCTATGGGATTACATATACGACGCCCTGGCTCATTTTTATCTGGGCTGCCGGACTCGTCTAACCATGTCCGTGGTCTTAATGACCAGTCATGCTTTTTGGTATCGGAGGCCACTTAGAGTCCGGCCGCTAGAGCCGTCGCGTGTTCCTCCGCGCGTGAAGAGCACTCTGTGTTTTCGTTAACGGTGATGACGCCACGTGGACCGGGCATCTTGAGTGTAAGGTAGGCATAGTGTGGCACTGCATTGAAGCAGGCGAAGGCCGCTCTTCCAAGCAATGTGTGATAGCCACTTTGGAAGGGTGCGATGGTGAAGAGTAGTTCTTCGCTTCTGGAGTTGCCTGGGGAGCCGAATGTTACCTCCAGTACGACGAAGCCCCTGCCGTAGGCTTCAACGCCTGGTATCACTCCTTCAAAGGTGGTGTTGCTTTGGCTAATTCTGGATGGGTCTATCCTCATCCTGCAGACAGTGTCCTAGTATATTAAATTGAGACTGCTGCCGCCATCCATGAGGACGTGGGTGAGATGGTATCCATCGATTATTGGGTCAAGCACCAAGGCCTCTGATCCTTCGGGCCAAATACTAGTCAGGCAGTCCATGTGATCGAAGGTGATCGGTCAAGCCATCCAGTAGTTAGGTGTGGGTACGATGGAATCTATAGCGTACGCGTCTCTGATCGCGCATTCGTGCCTTCTTGTGGATGTGTGAGTTGCATGGATCATGTTTACTATTTTAACCTCTGGTGGGAATTTTTTCTGTCCCCCAGTGTTCGTCTGGCGAGGTTCATCCTCGTCTTCACTTGGTGTTTCCTTTCCCTTGTGTTTGCCATTTAATTTGCCGGCCTACTTGAAGACCCAGCACTCTCTATGCGTGTGGTTCGCAGGTTTGTCGGGGGTGCCATGAATTTGGCACAGTCTGTCCAGGACTCTGTTCAGACCGGACGGTCCCTCATACTGCCTTTAAATGGCTTCTTTTGGTGATCGGGTCGAGAGCCCCTGAATCCGGCATTGACCGTTGTGTTGTCCGGGCTCTCTTCCTTATTTTGACGTTTGTTTTTATTACGCCGTGGCTTCCCGTTGCCATCCCTTATTTCGGATGTGCTTGGGTCGCTGGTGCCTTTACGGGCCAACCAGCTATCTTCACCCACGCAAAAGCGGGTCATAAGGCTTGTTAAGGCTGCCATTGTCCTTGGCTTTTCTTGGACGAGGTGCCTGGCGAGCCACTCATCGCGGATGCTATGTTTGAATGCCGCTAAGGCTTCGGCATCCGGACAATCAACAAATTGATTCTTCTTAGTGAGGAATCTGTTCCAAAGCTTGCGGGCGGACTCTCCGGGCTGTTGGATTATGTGACTTAAATCATCCACATCCGGAGGCCGGACATAAGTCCCTTGAAAATTGGCCCTGAAAGCGTCCTCGAGTTCCTCCCAACTCCCAATTGAATTTTCAGGGAGGCTTTTCAACCAGTGTCGAGCTGGTCCCTTCAACTTGAGGGGAAGGTATTTGATGGTGTGGAGGTCATCCCCACAAGCCATGTGAATATGCAGGATAAAATCCTCGATCTAGACCCCTGGGTCTATCGTTCCGTCGTATGCCTCTACGTTCACAGGTTTAAAACCCTGTGGAAATTCATGGTCCAGTACTTCTTCAGTGAAGCACAGGGGGTGAGCAGCCCCTCTATATCTGGACGTGTTGTGGCATGCCGTTGGCTGTTGTTGTGTCTGGTGTTTATTCCGAACTGGTATTCGATTGGTATGATCATTTTGGTGACCCTAGTCCCGCGCCGGGGTGTTTCCTTTAGATCTGTAGATGGACCTGGCCGCGCCGGCTTTCTTATCCAGGTGCTCACGTAAATCGTGCGTGGTGTCCGTAGCTGCTCTGTTGCGGTTATGAAGTGGTACGTTTGGCCTCCTGGTCGTGTTATTCTTTGGTGGAACAGCCTCACCGTCGAATTTTGGCAGTAGCTTGCATTTTGG
This sequence comes from Triticum aestivum, assembly GCF_018294505.1. NCBI lineage: Eukaryota > Viridiplantae > Streptophyta > Magnoliopsida > Poales > Poaceae > Triticum > Triticum aestivum. The sequence goes on from NC_057807.1 coordinate 289,682,959, forward strand.
ATAGCTCTTTGTATGGCGATCGCCGCCGTATCTTTCTTTGGTGTCTAGCACTTTATTCCATCTGCGATTGAGCGTTTCTTGTGTGGCTTTTTGCCGTTGCTTCTGCTTCTTTAGACATCTCGCTGTGGCCATAAGCCTTCTGTGGAGGTTATCTCGTTCCACGCGTGTTTCCGGGATGATGAATGCATCGTCATCTGAACTTTGTTCTTGTCCTGGGGCAGTTTGATGAACTCGTCCCTCGGGATCATTTTGATCGGGCATCTGCTCCGAACTATGTTCGGCGTGACCTTGGTCGTCCTGCTCCATTGCTGGGTCCGTATGGTCATTGTTGCCTTTGGAGTTGACTGGGGTGTCGATCTTTCTGGTGCTCTTGTCGCTATTTTTACTGTTGCTGGACTTGGAGCAGCATCTGCGCCCCCGCTTTGGTTTTTGCCCGGGGGTTTTATCTTCCGGATTGTCGCCGTCGTCCTCCTTAGGCGTGTCCACCATGTATATATCATACGATGGGGTGGCTGTGCACCGTCCTGTGAGTGGTGGTTCTTGTTCTTCTCCTGCATATTCGTCCATACCATCGATGTCTTCGGAGTTGAAGTCAAGCACGTCGGTCAATTCATCGATTGTGCAAATGAAATGGGTGGTGGGTGGGCAACGAATTCCTTCGTCGCCTGCTTCCCACTCGAGCCGGACATAGTTCCCAAGAGTCTCCTGTCAAAGAGAGAGACTTTAACGAGTTCAGCATGTCGCCAAAGGGCGAGTGCTGGAAGATATCCGCAGCGGTAAACTCCATTACCGGAGCCCAACCAGGCTCGGCGGGCTCGGGAGCGGGCAGACTGGAACTTACAACCGGATACGAGTCCGGGGGTCTGGAGTCACAGGCTTACTTAGAGGTGAGGCTTGTGTTCGGCTCTAACGCTGATGTGTGTGCGGCCTGCGGGGCGGGATCCATCCACCCGTCCCTGGGCCATGCAGTCTGCTCCAGATTTAGGTTCGGGGCTACTGCAGGGGTGATATCACGGGCATTGTCCGACAGGAGGCCTAAGCCATGCTCATCGTGACTGTCCGGCGCTCCTGGCACAGGCCCGATTTCGTCGAAGATCAAGTCTCCGCGGATATCGACCGTGTAGTTCAGGTTTCCGAACCGGACCTGGTGGCCAGGGGCGTAGCTGTCGATCTGCTCCAGATGGCCAAGCGAATTGGCCCGCAGTGCGAAGCCGCCGAACACGAAGATCTGTCCGGGGAGCAAAGTCTCGCCCTGGAACGTGTTGTTGATGATTGAAGGAGCCATCAAGCCTTGCAGTGAAGACACAGAGAAACTCTCAATGAAAGCACCAATGTCGGTGTCAAAACCGGCGAATCTCGGGTAGGGGGTCCCGATCTGTGCGTCTTAGGCTGATGGTAACAGGAAGTAAGGGATACAATGTTTACCCAGGTTCGGGCCCTCTCGATGGAGGTAAAACCCTACTTCCTGCTTGATTAATATTGATGATATGAGTAGTACAAGAGTAGATCTACCACGAGATCGTAGAGGCTAAACCCTAGAGGCTAGCCTATGATGATTATGATTGTAATTGTGATCGGTCTTCTAAGGACCAACCTATCCAGTTTATATAGACATCGGAGAGGGCTAGGGTTTACACGGAGTCAGTTACAAGGAAGGAAATATAATATCTGGATCGCCAAGCTTGTCTTACACGCAAAGGAGAGTCCCATCCGGACACGGGACGGAGTCTTGAGTCTTGTATCTTCACGCTCCATCAGTCTGGACGAAGTATATAGTCCGGCCGTCCGGATACCCCCTAATCTAGGACTCCCTCACTGGGTGTCGACCTGTGTATATAAAGGGACGACCTGTTGGCGATTCAGGACAAGAAACAACAGATTGAAAGCTGGGTCAAGCGGATTCTCTCCCTGGTAATCGAGACATAAGCAATACCACCTCAAACTGGATTAGGCCTTTACCTTCACCACAAGGGGCCAAACCAGTATAAACTCCCGTGTCTTTTGTCCTGTTTAACCCCTTCAAGCTCCTAGTTGCGATGGCTCCATGACTAAGTCCTTCTGCTAGGACATCTGCCGTGACCTTTCCACGATAGTCGACACCCACCGTGGGGCTAGCGCACGGTGGATTTGAGTTCTTAAAGGGCAACTTCGAAGGGCTCAAGGGATACGCTGTGGGCCGGATGACTAAGAGTCGTTGCGGCAAGCTCTACATCAACGACGCAGGCTTTGGGGCCCTGACGCCGGCTCAATTGAGTATGGGTACCGGGTCCCCTTCAATGGAATTCACGTCTTCATCGGCAAGATCGGCGAGCCGGGCCCTGAGCCGGACATCGGCACCGACATCATCGAGACGGCTCAGCGTGTGAGACCCGCCCGAGCTCAGCCCACCGTGAAGCGTGCCTTCATGGGATGCATCCATGGAGGGGAATTTGATGAAGGATCTATGTCTAGCGGTGAGACGGCCATTTACTCTGATGGCGAGTCGTCCACGGGGGAAACTGATTCGTTGTATCAACTGCAAGACGACAGGCTTGGGGGATTTTCCGATGGCAACAGTATTCCGGATCCCTATGAGCCGCCAAACAGAGTTGGGATCTTCATGGCTGGCACACAACCTGGGCAAAACTCTATAGCTACGACAGCAATGACTTCCGGATCAGCAACGTTGACGACAGCCGGGGCAGGAGGCCCTGCGCGCCCGCCGGCTCCAGTTTTAATGGCTTTACTGGATAAATTGATGGCTCTGTTAACCATCATGGTGAGCCCAGCGGGTCAAGCTCAGCATGACGCAGAGGTGGCAAAGTTACCTGATGAGATAGTTCTAGCCAAGGAAGACCTGTCAACCGAGGACGTTAGGATAGCCGTAGAGCGGGCGGCTTTGGATGCTCAGGCCCAGTGGATTCAGTCAGAGGCTTTCCAGCTTACGATGTATCAGAACGCGTCAAATGAGATCATGAGGAGAAGGCACCAGTCCCATCTGCCTACAGATTATGAGCCTAGAAACCTCTTCCGCACGCCCGATGCAGGGCCCAGTAACCCACCAGAGACAAACCGGGCTACAGCACCCGGAGCTGGGACACCGGTTCAACCGCGCGTGATGGAACCCCCTCGTTTGAATACTGCTCCACCTGAGCATGTACCGACACCACTGGACCATTATTCTAATCCTTTGGAGAACATGATTGTTGCGGCAGTACGGTTGGTGGCTCTCCCGGTGGATGGAGACTCTCCGACGACGGTTGAAACATGAAGGGTCGGAGAGCTTCTTCAGATAGCCTTGGCGCAACAGGAGGCATATTCTTACAGTCGAGATAGGATCCACTCGACCCCTCGCCCAAGCCGGAGCCGGAGCCATAGCAGGCACATGAACTCGCCAGCTGTTTCAAGCAACGCCCAGCGTCGAGACCAGCCGCGTGGGCATGATCCGGTGCGTGATGGGGCTCCTAATTTGGTTGATCAGGACAGGATGCGACAAGAAGCCGAGCAGGCGGCTCAGCAGGCACCTCAACGGGCAGCTTACCAGCCCCTTCCGGTTTATCCGACGACCTCGGTTGAGGCAGGTGTGACCTCTCGGTCTACAGGTGTGCCCTGTTTGGTGTCGGCTCTGCGTAATATGGGTTTGCCCAAGGATTTCAAGGGACCTCGAAAGGTGCCTAATTACACAGCTGACTTACCCCCAAAGGCGTGGATTGAAAGTTATGAGATGTCCACGGAGCAATTGGAGATCAGTGACGCTTCGTGTGCCAAATACTTCACCATGACGCTAGATGGAACGGCACATACTTGGTTAAAAGGGTTGCCGGCTAACTCCATCGGGTCATGGGCTGAGTTAAAAACCCAGCTCATTCAGAACTTTAAGGACACATGCAAGCATCCCATGTCGATTGTGGACTTGGCTACTTGCAAGCAAGAGGAAGGTGAATAACGACCCATTGGGTGCGCCGGGTCAAAGCCGTTATACATTCATCCGAACATGAATGTCGGCTCTGCGGTCTTAATGTTGGAGAAAAATTGCCCTTTTTTGCCTCTGAAGCAAAAGCTGGGGCGGCTCAAGTGCGATTGTAATGATATGGGCCAGCTGATGGCGACTCTAATCAAGTATGCCGACTCTGATAGTACCAAGGACCCCGAGTCTGGCGATGAGAAGACAGGGAAGGGAAAGAAGAATGGTAACGCCAAGGGTCAGCAGCATAACTCGGCGAATCAGGGAGGCAACGGTAAACGCAAGGCGAATGGTAGCTTGGAGTTTGTGGCTAATACCAATGCACAGGGCAATAACCAGCATCGTAAGGGGAGGCCGCCTCCTCGGAACAGTGGACCAGGTCCTACTCTTGAGCAGTTGCTTAACGAGCCCTGTCCAAAGCACGGCTCCAAGGAGAAACCAACTACTCACCTTTGGAAAGATTGTACAATTATGAGGGCTTTTAAAAATTCTAACTCATTTGACGGTAATCATGGACCGGGCAGCGGCTCAGGTGGCGGCAGTTTCCAGGGCCCGAGTTGTGGAAGTGGCGGTTCTAATTCCAACTTCTAGGGCCCCCAAGGTAATTAGGGCAGTTTTAATCAAGGTAATCAGGGTGGTTACAATCAGCAATCCGGCCAGGGAGGTCAACAGTAGCAAAAATCCGGATTTCAAAGTAATCCCAAGCAGTTGAATAGTGGGCAGTATCATGTTTTCACCACAAGCTTATGCAAGTGGGACTAGAAGCTCCATAAGCAGGCTATATACGCCGTTGAGCCGGCAGTTCCCCGTTACTTGCGATGGTCTGAGCATCCCATTCTGTGGAGTAGAGCGGATCACCCTCCCCGGGTTGACAATCCAGGTCACTTGGCCTTGGTGGTGGCGCCTCAAGTTGGTGGATACAAATTCACTAAGGTGCTCATGGATGGAGGCAGTAGCATCAACATCCTTTATTTTGAGACTTCCCGTCGCATGGTGTTAACTGATAAAAATCTTAAGACATCCAACACTATTTTCCATGGGGTGGTGCCTGGTAAGTCGGCATACCCGGTGGGCAAGATTGAGCTAGAGGTGGCCTTTGGGGATGAGCATGATTCCAGGGCTGAGAAGTTAACTTTTGAAGTGGTCAAAATCAGAAGCCCGTACCATGCTCTGTTTGGATGGCTGTCTTATGCCAAGTTCATGGCACAACCGTGTTATGTTTATCTGCAGCTCAAGATGCCGGGTTATAAAGGAACCATCATAGTGCATGGGAGTCGGAAGATAGCCCTGAAATGTGAGGAAGGCGATGTTGCTTATGCTGAGTCTGTCTGTGCAACAGAGGAATTGAAGTTTTACAAGGACAATGTTGACCTGGCGGATATGACGTCTTTGATAAAGCCAACCACAGAGCATGACCCGGTGCTGAAGTTTAAGTCGGCTGACGACACCAAGTTGGTTGATTTTGTTCCTGGCGACTCTTCCAAGCAGTTCAGTATCATTGCTAATTTGGATCCAAAATAGGAAAGTGCGCTCATCGATTTCATCCTTGGGAACCGGGACATCTTTGCATGGAAACCTTCTGACATGTCAGGTGTACCGAGGGAACTCACTGAGCACACTCTCAATATTGATCCGAAATTTAAGTCGGTCAAGCAATTCCTCCGGCGGTTCAACGAGGAGAGGCGTAAGGCCATTGGTGAAGAAGTGGCCCGGCTCTTAGCGGTCGGGTTCATTGTTGAAGTTTTTCATCCAGAGTGGTTGGCTAACCCGGCGCTAGTGCTTAAGAAGAATGGCACTTGGCGCATGTGTGTGGATTACACAGACTTAAACAAGGCTTGTCCGGCTGATCCTTTTGCTCTCCCTCGTATTGATCATATCATTGATTCTACGGCGGGTTGTGAGCATTTGAGCTTTTTGGATGCTTATTCTGGTTATCATCATATCAAGATGGCAGTTAAGGACTAGGAGAAGACAACTTTCATTACTCACTTTGGAGCCTTCTGCTATGTGTCTATGCCTTTTGGGCTCAAGAGTGCCCAGGCGACTTATCAACGATGTGTACAGAACTGTCTTCATAGTCAGATTGGGCGCAATGTTCATTCTTATGTGGACGACATTGTGGTGAAATCCAGAGAGAAGGAAACTCTGGTAAATGATTTGAAAGAAACCTTTGATAATCTCTAGGTCTAGAAGATGATGCTTAACCCGGCCAAGTGCGTTTTTGGTGTGACAGCAAGCAAGCTTTTGGGTTTTCTGGTTTCTAACAGAGGCATTGAGGCTAACCCGGAGAAGATCAAGGCCATCACCTCCTTGGCTAAGCCGGCGTGTATCAATGATGTTCAACGTCTGGCGGGTCGTATGGCTGCCTTAAGCCGGTTCATAAGTCGGTTGGGTGAGAAGGCTATACCACTTTCTCAGATGATGAAGAAAACAGATAACTTCGTCTGGAGTGCTGCTGCTAACGACGTGTTTGAGGACTTGATGAGGCAGCTAGCTAAGCCGCCAGTTCTTGCTGCTCCCATTGATAAGGAGCCATTATTGTTATATGTGGCTGCTGACACCCATGCTGTTAGTGTGGCCATTGTGGTCGAGTGCAAGGAGGCTGGCAAGGAACATCCGGTTCAATGGCCGGTTTATTATATTAGTGAGGTGCTTATTGAGTCCAAGAAGAGATATCCACACTAACAGAAACTTGTTTATGGGGTGTTCATGGCCATCCAGAAGCTTAAGCAATATTTACTGGGTCATCCCATCCCTGTGGTCAGTTCAGCTCCTTTAGGGGATATTATTCAAAACAGAGAAGCCACAGGATGAGTCGCCAAATGGGCCATTGAACTTGGGCCTCATGGTTTGAAGTATGCGCCTCGCACCGCTATCAAGTCTCAAGCACTGGTGGATTTCATCAACGACTGGACAGAGCTGCAGATGCCTGAAGAGAAGCCAGATAACACATATTGGAATATTCACTTCGATGGGTCCATGCAATTGGAAGGCTCGGGGGCTGGAGTTGTCTTAGCTTCCCCTCGGGGTGACAAATTTTGTTATGTTCTATGATTGATGTTTCCATGTACTAACAATGTAGCTGAGTATGAAGTCTTGCTCCATGGTCTTCGGATGGTTAAGGAGATGAACTTAAGCTGGGTGAGATGTTTCGGCGACTCAGACTTCGTGGCTCAACAAGTCTCCGGCAAATGGGATTCCAAAGACCCACTTATGGCGGCTTATCGCTGTGAGGTCGATGCTACTGCTAGTCATTTTAAAGGTTATCAAGTGGAACACATCGATCGCAGGAAGAATGAGGCGGCTGATGCTTTAAGCCGGTTGGGGTCTCAGTGTAATCCGGTGCCACCTAACACTTTCTTGGATATTCTGCATAACCCTTCTGTCAAGTTGCCTACAGAGGAAGACCTAGCTGTTCCTGACCCGGAGGCACAATTGGTGGCGGCTCTCCACACCCTCCCAGATTGCACAGTACCATATTTGGCTTACATGACCTGGGGCGAGTTACCTAAGGATGAAACTTTGGCCAGGCAGATAACCCGGTGGTCTAAGTCAATGACAATTGCCAATGGCGAGTTACACTATTGCAGTGTCACTGGGGCGTTTCAGCGTTGTGTCTCTCCTGAGGAGGGTCATGAGATTCTTCGTGAGATTCATGAAGGAGATTGTGGTCATCATGCCGGCTCAAAGTCCCTGGTAGCCAATGCTTTTCATCATGGATTTTATTGGCTGACGGCTCATGCTGATGCGGAGGATCTGGTCAGTAAATGTGATGGTTTTCAGTAATTTTCACGGCGAGCTCATGTGCCGGCTAAAGAATTGAGGATGATTCCAATTACTTGGCCGTTTGCAGTCTGTGCGCTTGATATGGTTGGGCCGTTTAAAACTTCAAAGGATAAAATGACCCACCTCCAAGTGGCGGTTGACAAATTTACAAAGTGGGTTGAAGCAGAGCCGGTCAGTAAGTGTGACGTGGCAATGGCGGTTCAATTCATTAAAAAGATGATTTTCCGCTTTGGCTTTCCTCACAGTATCATAATTGATAATGGCAGTAACTTGTCCAAGGGTGCTATGAAAGAATTTTGTCAACATGAGCATATTCGTCTTGATGTATCATTAGTAGCTCAACCTCAGTCTAATGGTCAAGCTCAAAGAGCCAACCAAGAAATTTTGAGAGGCATCAAGCCCCGACTTATGTTTCCTTTGCAACGGACACCGGGTTGTTGGGTGGAGGAGTTACCCTCGGTGCTATGGAGTATCAATACTACCCCCAATAGGTCTATGGGTTACACGCCTTTCTTCATGGTTTATGGAGCAGAGGCGGTTCTTCCTAGTGACATCCGTCATGACTCGCCCCGTGTGGCGGCTTACGTTGAAGCTGATAATGAACAAGCACGTCAGGATGCACTTGACCTGTTAGATGAGGAGCGCGATCTTGCGGCAGCCCGTTCAGCGATTTATCAACATGACCTGCACCGTTACCACAGCCGCCGGGTTAAGTCCAGAACCTTTCAGGAAAGTGATTTGGTGCTCCGGCTCATCCAGGATCAGACTGATATGCACAAGTTATCCCCACCTTGGGAAGGGCCCTTTGTGGTCAGCAAGAACTTGAACAACGGGTCATACTACCTTATCGATATTCAAGAGCACAAGGACTCACTAAGTCGGAGGAGGAGACACGCCGGCCGTGCAATATTGCTCATCTTCGGCCTTACTACACTTGAGCCACCGGCTCTTATGATGTACATATTTTTGACGATGTATATATTATGATGATTATAATAAAGCAGGGTCTCTGCTGTTTTATCTTCAACAATCATGTGTCTTCGTCATCATCATTTCAAGGACCAATAGGGGGCGGGTCATATTCGAATCATGATATTAACCCTTTTTGGCTGGCTTCCTGGTCGTATTCGAACCATAGCTGTAAACACTTAGATCATTTGGGGGATGGATCGTATTCGAATCATAGCTTAACCCCTTTTGGTCTGGCTTACTGATCGTATTCGAATCAGAGTCGTTAAAAGCTTCAAGGTCATTTGGGGGCTTCCTCTTCAAGCATAGGTGTATTCACCAAAGAGAACATAGCTGTCAGTACTCTATTCATCGGTGCAATGCCAACACTTCAAGGTCATTTGGGGGCTTCCTGTTCAAACATAGGTGTATTCACCAAAGATAACATAGTTTTCGGTACCCTCTTGATCAGTGCAATGCCAATAACTCAAGGTCACTGGGGGGCTTCCTGATCGTATTTGAATCATAGCTGTCGGTACCCCTTTGATCGGTGCAATGCCAAAACCATTAGGGGGCTTCCTGATCATATTCGAATCATAGCTACTAACCCTTTTGGTCCGACTTCCTGGTCGTATTCGAACCATAGGCTCGCTTTTTTACATTTGGTTTGATTTCTTGAAGTTTCTCCGGTTCTTCTTGATATTATCCTGCCTTTGTTTAAAATTCTGGCCATACAGCCTTTAATTTCATAAGATCATATTTGAAGCTTACCGTGGTTTTCATTACCCGGCTTACCACAGAGGCGACAAATCCCCCATACATGATGCTATCCAACACCTGGACTTATTGGCTTCTAAAAAAAGCTTTGGGTGCTCACCCTTACTGCACAGGTATTGTAAACCGGCAGCGCAATTACATATCACAGGTATGATATCATTATTATTTTAATTAAGGTTCAACAAACCTTCATCCATAACTGTTTAAGCATCAGTAGGTGCATACGAGATATTATGACCCGCCCTGCAGTAAACCGCCAAGGGATCTCTTGATTTACTTTTGTGCAGGATAAAGTTGAAATTTTTCTACACCACTCAAAAGTCATAAGTCTCAGGTGGCAGCTTAACAGTATGGAGCATAACACAAAACATGCTTGATGACACGGTAGAGCAAAGTTGTTGCTACCCTATTACATGACTCTCAGAGTGCAAATTATTATTTTTTAGAAGGCCACAAATATGAACCGCCCAGGGGATCAATCTTCTTGTTACCCTTATGCTTCCGGATCAAACCTCTCCGCTTCTTTGTCCTGTTCCACGTCCTGGAAGGTTGATGATGACCAGTCAATGCCACTCAAATCTTGGAACTCAGCTTCATCATCAATTAGCTTGGATGGGTCAACTTCAGGGGCAAAGGTGTGCTTACGGATTGGGGGGATCGGGCCTGCCACTTTATAAGACGGTGTTGGCATCTTCTGATTTCCCACGTCATAAGCCGGATGATACTTGGTAAGGTCTGTCTCATTGGCAATCAGGCTGGCCAAAGGACAAATCTCCTTCACGCAAGCAGCAAAGTCCTTTTATTCAAACAGAGTGTCGTCCTCCTTGAGTCTTGGATAACCGATAGAGATGTCCACCGGGTCTAATTCCGATAGCCATGCTTTGGCCCGGCTTAAGGCAGTCACAGCTCCGGCTCTCGCAGATGATCGCTTCATTTCATTAAACTGCTGGGGCAGGGGCAGCACAGAAAGCTTCCTTAGCACGTCAACCAAGAGTGTGGGGGCTTCATTGGACGGAGCAATTGTGGCCAATGCGCGCTACACACCAGTGTAAAGCTGCTCTACCAATGTGTAAACAGCCTTCAGCTTCACCAGCATGTCTTGGTTTAGATTGGTGCTTCGAGGGCCTGCAAAGTAATCATTTGATGGGTTAAAAGCAGATAATATCGTTAAGGAGGATATTTAAACATTGACAGTGATCAGGCGACTTACTGAAAATAGCGGACACCATCTGAGTCACCTGGCGTTTTAAGTCGGTAAGTTCAGTGGTCGCTTCCTTGAGAGCCGCCTCTGCCTTTTCAGCTCGTTGTGTTAAGGCTATCTTCTCTTCAGACCAGCCACTCTTTTCAACTTCATAGCTGGCTTTCAACTTTTCTACCTCAGACACACTGAATTCGAACTTTGAGTTCGCCTTCTGGGTCTCAGACTCTTGCAGCTCCAGACAAGTCTTTAATTCAGACAGCTCTGATTGAAGTTGAGCAGTAGTGGTATGTACACACACCGGGTTAAAATGATCAGTTCAAAACAATAAGTCCCTAGCCTTTTGCAAGCAGCAACACTTGGCACTTGGGGGCTAATGTCTACCGAAAGCTCTATTTATGTGACGACTTATGTGAATAAGTCCCAAGCACTTTGCGAGCAAGAGTACTTGGCACTTGGGGGGTAATGCATATTGCTTGTTTTTGTTGCAATTTTACGATGCCACAACTTTAAGCCGGCCATTGCCGGTTCAGGAGAACTACACAACTTAAAGCCGGAATTTTAAAGGATTATTGCATAAGTTATGATTCATGTTCATGGTGATCAAGTCTACAACATATTCAAAATAAGCAATAAACTTGGGGGCTAGCAGGATATGCATAACTTAAGAGTAAAAGAGATTATACCTCAAATTTGTGGTGCATCTGCTTCACCATGTCAACTTCAATATCACGGCTGTTGTGTACTTGGCTGACAAAGCCAGATTATATTTCACCAATGCCTAGTTGAGCATAGTGGGTAACATCAAATCGCACTTTGCGCGGCTCAACATCTTCTTCCTTGGCAGAATGCTTGGCCAACACGGTAGGTCTCCTCAGCTCAGTAAAGCCGGTCTTGGTGATCTCTACATCATAATCCTTGGTGTTGGCTGTCTTGACAGGGCTTGAAGCTTCAGGATTTAAAGAGTCATCAGCAGCTTGATCAACAGATGGGTCAGCAGTCTTTGTTGGAATATCATGAACCAGCTCAGACGGCTCAGGAACAGAGGCCTCAGGCGCTGTGGTATGGAGCTCTGGCTCATTGTCTATTGGCTCTTCGGCCGGCTTATTCTTCTTTGCCCTCTTGATGGGCTTTGCTTTTCCACTTCATGAGTCAAAAAGGTCAGTACAAGTATAAATGGATTATAATGAGTAAAGGATAAGTAAATCATCATTACCCAGGAGCGGTCTTGAAAGCCGGCATATTTGATTGGATTGAGTCGTCGGAAGAGGAATGTGAACTTTCCTGATAATTTGAGTCGGAAGAGTTGAGCGGTTAACGAGTGAGACCCGCCAAAGGATAAGAAAAGTTTAAGTTGGGGATGACCTCATTTCGACGTTTCCTTGGTGTGTTCGGAAGCCGGAGGAGAGTTCCACATCCTTGTTGTCCGGGTTTGTCGCCGGCTCTCATGCTGCTATTGCTTCAAAATAAAGTGAGGATCCAGATGAGCTAAAGGGTGTGAAAATCTTACTTTCCGGGTTACTCTTCGGATTTTTTTCTTGGCAAAGGCTCGGAGTTGGAGGAAATAATAGTTACCTCTTCTTCCACTCCCTGACTCGTTCCCGTGTCATCCTGATGATAGTCAGTGTCAATAAGATGGTTGAAAAAAGAGCCAAGAGAAACAAGGGCTACCTCCGACTCAGAGGTGTCCTCCAGTTGAAGTAATTCAGAAGCGCTGGGCTTCTTTCCTCTCTTCTTGGTGGCTCTCCTGGCGGCTTTCTTGGCCTTCCTGGCTCTCTTTCCAGCTTCATGGTCATACTCCTTATTCCAAAAGTCATCATCAGCCTGTGTAAATCATCAAGGTTGAGTTAAGACAAAGTATTAAGGATGAAGGTAAAAAAGCCAGTTTTGCCACTTACTTTTGGTGCTAGGTTAAACTTGCAGAAAGGGCTTAGGCCCACCCTGCTGCAATCATCTAGGCTCTCATTCAGAAGAGATTTTGCATCTCATTGACAAGGACATTAGGAAACTCCTTGGGGCTGTGGCGCAGAGGATCGTTTGCGTCACCGGTGTAAGTGCACATTAAACCGGAGCGGCGGCTCAAGGGGATGATCCGCCAGGCAATGCAGCACTGGACCAAGTCAATGCCATTTAAGCCGTTCCCCAATAGAGCTTTGACTTTTGCAATGGTAGGGGCGAGCTTCTGGCGATCAACAGCTAACAACTTGTCGGGGAGCGGATGATTGGATTAGAGACGCAGGGCGCGAAAGCCGGGCAGAGGGTTCTCATCAGTCGGAGAAGTATCTTGACAGTAGAACCATGTCTGGTTCCAGTCCTTGGGATGACTTGGCGGCTGTGCATAGGGAAAAATGGCGTCTCTCCGTCTTTGGATTGAGACCCCGCCAAGTTCCAAGCTAGGCTTGTTGGAGTATTCATTCTGACGGTTCAAGTAAAAGTATTCTCTGAAAAGTTCCAAGCTGGGCTCTTCTTCAAGGTACACCTCACAGAACACTTGAAAGTTGCATATGTTAGACACGGAATTGGGTCCAATGTCTTGAGGATGGAGAAATCACAGAATGTCTCTTAAGAACTTAGAGGCAGGCGGCGAAAAGCCCCAGTTCATGTGATCAGTGAAGACAATGACTTCCCCTTCTTTGGGCTGAGGCTTTTCTTCTATCGGTTTAGGGGCGCGGTACGACATGACATCCTTTTTGGGCAGATAGCCGGTTTTCACAAAATCTTCAAGTGTATTCTCCGTGACGATGGAGCAAACCCAATTACAGGAAGTGGTTGTTTTGGGTGGCATTGTGAAGAAGGAGGCCTGAAAGGAAAATAACAAATTTGCCGGTTCAAATTTAAGCCGGAGGAAAAGGTATTACAACACATAATCAGAATGGTGGCTTACGAAGGGGCCTAATGGTGTATGACTAATTATGTCAGGTTATCTAAGCCGCCATGAGTAGTTTAATGTTATCTATTGAGCATGGCAATTAAAGTCGGTGGTATGAGCCACCATGGCTAGGTGGATTTACCAAGGTGCAGTTTTTTCCTAAGTACAGTACAAACAAGTTTCACAGATTGCAAGTATTATTTCAGATCAATGGCAGTTCAGAAAAAGAAAATAATTCAAGACCTAAAACTAGTACAGGGGAGTTCATAAGCTCTAATGAGATCTCTTTCCAAGGAAAGGGGGTCTGCTGGTATTGAAGGCGAGGGCAAAACAACTACCGCATAAATTCTATACCGTTTCTAAATCAAAAGGTGCTACATTGGAGGAACTATGAAGAAACTATGAAGAACACGACGAACAGTCGGAACCCTAATGTGATCTGACGCCTTGCAGAAGAAGTACTTACAGGTGCAGATTCGACTGCAGTGGAGCGCCAGTATACTCTGATCCAACATAGGTCGATGCAACGGCCAAGGTTGAGGAGGACGAGGTGCTTCGCGGCGGTGGCGGAGCTCGAGTGGCAGAGTGTCGGTGTACTAAAATAGGGGCGCCCTTTTGTACCCCTTATTTGTGCACGGGCAGTCGGAGTCATGCCCACGACCACACTTGAGCAAGGGAGAGACAGGAAAACAAAGTCACGGGACGGCCGAAGCAGCACCAAGACAGAGGCATGAAGAGCAACAAGGTGAGGTGGTTTCCCGGCAAGACCCTTGCCGGGGCAGCCCCCACGGCCCCGGCAAGGCCCTTGCTGGGGCAGCCTACCTGACGCCAGCAGGGCGCGCCGCCCTTGGGCCCCAGTTTCTCCAGCGTCACCAACCACGTTGGGACATGGGCTCGGGGAGGCGCCTCCATGGTGGCATGTAGATCTTTGTGAAGACAAGGAACCCTTTGAATCAGAAGAATAAAAGACGATGAACCTCGGCGAGACCCTCACCGAGGAAACCCACAAGACCCCCGGCAAGATCCTTGCCAGGGACGACCGCAACACCGCGGCAAGACCCTTGCCGGGGCCCCGGCAGGGCCCTTGCCGAGGACATCCGTGAGGCCATGGCCAGGCCTGCACCTGCCAGGTTTCTGCCACCACTCCCATGCAGGTGCCAGCCCACCAGCTGGGCAGGCACCTGCGTGTCGGCACAAGGCTTCTTAGCCAACTAAACGCATGCCTACGTGGTGGCATGCAAATCTTCATGAAGGCCCTACCACCACGCCACCTCAGCAGCCTACCAGCCTACATGGCGCTGATTGCCTCGCTGGCCCAGGCGCGTGTCGAGGCAGGGTGAAGGGGCGGTAAAGTGGAGGGGACATGTCAGGGGCACATTAAATGCACCTTGTCCCGTAATGGCAAGGGATAGGCTTAATCGCAGTACCCCGATGCCGCCTCCTGTGTGCCACTGTGGCGATCCCCTTGCCTATAAAAGGAGGCCCGAGGCATCCAGGAGAAGGATTCGGACTTTTGGACAAGTTACGCTCATGGTAGCTAGTTCGAGAACCTCAAGAACACAAATATACACATCCAAGCAAGACTAGGGTATTACGCATCCCTATAGCCCGAACCTGGGTAAATGGCCCACGTGCTCGTACTGACTGTTGATCCTGCTCTACTCACAACCCAGCGCCCTGCAACCGTAGTAGGGATCCTTGTGATCCCATAGGTGTCGTTTCCCACAGACATCCTTGGCGTGCCAGGTAGGGGCGTAGTAGTGAGCATCTGGTTTAGTAGCTAGTAGCACAGCTATTCATCGCCATGGCTTCGGAGGAAGAAGGCGACCAGGCGAGCAGCCCCGTCGGCGAATGCGGCGAGCGTTCACGCGACGACAAAAAGAGCTAAGTCATGCAAAAACTTTGAATAATTCCTTCTTATATAAGGGTATCTTCCTCGGAGATATTTCCTCTATATGGGAAACCTGCATGCAGTGGGGCCCTTCCATTATCGGCAACGCTCTTGGTCTGTTTCGAGTCCGCTCAACAGATCGAGCGGCTGCGTCGAGAGCGGCAGGGTGGCCTTCCGCTATCGGCAACGCTCTCGCTCTGCCTCGAGTCCACTCGGCAGTTCGAGCGGCCATGCTGAGAATGGCAAGGTGGTTTGCACGGCAGCAAGCACACCCTGCCGGCCGCTAAAGTATCCGTCCTTCGAAGAGCAGTGGTTTGGGTTTACGCGCCGGCAAGCCCACCCAGTAAGCGTAGGGCGGACGTACAGAGAAAGGCTAAACAGGGAAATAACATGCATCATATTAAAAGTACTGTTGAGTTATATTACACCAATTGTTGCTACGGTTCTAACTAAAGATGTGAATTGTCTTGGTCATGAACCTGCAGCAGCAACAAGAAATGGGGCGCCTAGTGCCGGCGCTGGCCCTCCAACCTCTGGATTTCACCGACGTGGCTGATGATGGGCTCGATGTGCTCCTTGACCCCCGAGAGGTCTGCATCGCCCGACAAGCTGTCCAGCACGGCGTCCAAGTCGAGATCAGGGTTCCAGAATGCCAGCTTGGTGAGAACCTTGGTCATGGCGCCCTGGCAAATCATCCGGGACTCGTTAGCCAAGGAGCTCGCCCGGTTGGAGTCGAGCCATTCCAAGGCACCAAGAACACCCTCAAAAAACAAGGTCAGCTTGGCATGGGGGCTCGTGCCTGGCTTCGGGGCATACCTCACTTCCGGCATCTTCATGTCGGCCAGCTACTTGGTGATCCTGTTGGCGACGTCGGCGAGGCGGTCGGTCCAGATTTTGTGTCCTTCACGGAATCTGCGTGGTTGGCGGCGTCGTTGTTCCGCAGTTTCTTCTCCTCTGCCAGGCTCTTGGTTAGGGCTCCTTCCTGGGTCTGGGCCTCCGAAAGCGCCCCCTCAAGGCTCACCAGCTTGAGCTTCAGGTCCTTGATGGTGTCATTGTCTGTGGAGAGCAGCCCAGCCTTGCTGAGGATCGCGGAATGCGCTTTGACCAGAGCCTCGTTAAGCGTTTTCTTCTCCGAAGATAGCTCCAGGATTCGCCTTGCTAGGCCATCCCGCTCCGCCTCCAGCTCCTTCACTTTGTCGTCGTGCGTCAGGGCCTGGGCATCGAGCGCTTCCCTGTGCTTATGCTCCAGCTCTTGGGTCTGCACCGTGACAAGCTTCTCGACCTCCTCGTCCTTGCCGTGGAGTATAGCGGCAAGCGTCATCTCACGGGTGACAAGATCCTCCTCCTGGGAGTTCAGCTCGGCCTTGCGCTGAGACTGGATGGCCTCGGCCTTGGAGGCCTCCTCCCTCGCTTCCTCCTGGGCCTTCTCAAAGTCGTCCTGCTTTAGGAGGACTTCCAGGTCGCGCTGTGCCAGCTGGTCTTGGGCGGCCTTCAGCTCCTCGTGGGCCTGGCGGAACCAAGCATGCGCCTCGGCGACGCGCTCCACGGGGTCTGCTTCCACCTTATGCGCCACCGCCTCCTTGGACTTCGCCTTGTCCAAACGGGCACAGTGGAGTGCCTGAAGCTTGTTGAAGCTCGCACTCATGGCCTGGAGGAGCCGCTCCTCTTGGGTGCCGCCACCAGCGCTCGGCTCGTCGACGACCTCAAGCCCAGCGGCGGCGAGCACTTTGTCGTCAAACACCTCCCCCTCGTCCGGCACCCTGGTGCTTGCCGACCCTGGGAGGTGAACGAACACGTCGTCGCTCACCTTCAGATACTTGCATGAGTCAGAGGCAGCGGACGAGGAGGGTTGGTCGTCAACTACCTCCTCCTCGGCAGAGGCCTTGCCGGCCTCCTCCTCAGTAGCGCCCTTGCCGGCCTCCTCAGCGGCGCCCTCTCCCATCTCCCCAACAAGCCTCTTTGCGGCATCCACGGCCGCGGTCTCGGTGGCCTCCTTGGTGGCGACCTTCTCAGCCTCAGCCAAGGCGTCCGCGGCAGCCTCCTCGATGATGGTGTCGGTGTCCTGCTGGTTTGCCGGGGGGACCTGGACGCCAAAGGAGGAAATAAGGCAGGGCCAAAGCCAAGGTTCAGGAGAAAATAAAGAAGAGCAAGGGAGAACGAATGACTCACCCGTGTCGGGCTGGGAAGATGTGGCCCCCTCCCCGCTAACGTCTGTTGTCGGGGTGGAGCCGCCAGCGCCCAAGTCTACCTCCTCCTCCGTGCACATGGGCTCGGTATCTGGCGCCCTTGCCGGGGACGCCCCTCGGGGCAGTGTGGTCGATGGGGGCGGCGTAGTGAGGGAGGCCCTTGGTGGCTCCTCCTACTGCTGTTCTTCTCCTACAAACTGCGGCGAGGTCAACGACAAGAGAATCGGGCCCCGGCAACCGTTGGCAAAGGGTGGATAGTGAGCTTACGCTGGGGGCTGAGCCGAGGGCTACGCCGCGGGCTGCTGTCCGGGCTGCTCTCCACCACCAGTGGTGCCTTTGAAGTACCCATCGGGGGTGGGCTGTCTGTCGAGGCTTTGGCCCTCTTCGCCGCCCATTGAGCCAGTGTCTCCGTCTCCCTGTGAGAATAAGTCAAATCAAGGATGGCGGCGTGATCCATAAGGATGGAAACGGCAAGAGGCGGAGCGCTTACTCGTCCTCTTCCTCCTCCGCTACTGCCTTCCTCTTCCCCCTTGGGCTGAGGGATGAGAAGTCGACGCTGATGTCCGTGCCGGCACCTGTGGGGCGAGGGGGAGGCGAAGGAGTCCGAAAGCGCTTGGATGAAGAAGAGATGGGCGTCTTCTTCTTCACCACCGCGGTCTTCTTCTTTGTCGCCGCGGCCTCCTTCTTCGCCGCCGTGGCCCTCGTCATCCATTCGGACTCCCCCGGAGCCCCTTGCCACACCACGGCCTTGCCGGACTAGACTGGCTCGCCGGAGCTGGCCCGACGCCGGACGCGCCTCTTCTGCGTAGCCGGGGGCTTGTCGACCTCGGCCTCCTCCTCGGATGACCCTTCGCCCATGCCTTCGGCAGGGGGGGCCTCGATGCTGGCACCGGCCGCCTCCTTGACAGACTTCACCCATGTGGCGAGCTCCTCCTCCTCTGCGGCCGCGGCGGCCTCGTTCTCCACGCTGCTGGCCTCGTCGGCAAGCCTGGCGAGCTCCGCCTCCATCGCCCTAGTGGCAATATAGTTTAGCTCCTCCTGGGTCGTGTCTTGGATGAGCCGCAGTTCGTTGTGGTCGAGTTCTTCTACCAAATTGGCGAAGAACTCCTCCACTTCGCATGTTGGGGGCTCGACCCAGGCCGGGTCGAGACCGTGCGTGTTGAAGGGCGGCATCATGGCCAAGATTTCGGCCTGCCGGGAGTTGTTGCTCAACGGGACCACTCCCGGTGGCAGCCCGAACAAGGGCCCCTTGAAAACCTTGCCGTACTTTGCAGCCTTGCCAGTCCTCCTCACCTTGCCGTTCGCATACTCCTCGAGCTGGAAGAGCGTTCCGCAATACCAAGAGTGCCCCAGCACTGTGAAGTTGTTCTGCAGGCCGGTGTGGAGCCTCATGATATCAGCCACGTTCCTGAAATCCCAGGCCGGCCTCCCCTTCTTGTGCAGCAGAGCGATCCGACGGCGGATGAAATCTGACGCGATCATCTCGAGGGTGAGCCCGGCCTCGGTAAGGCGGAGGATCCTGGTGGTGGCAATCGAGAACTTCTTATCGTTTGTGTCGAGGTCGCTCCAGTTCGTGTCGCGGGGCAGCGGCTCCTGATGAACGCCCCGGCAGAACTCCAGCGGGTCCTCCTCCACGATCCAGCACCACCGGCCCCGCCACTCTTCCCACCTCTCCTTCATGGCGCCATCTGGGTATGCGCCTCTCTCCTGAATCCTCGGGATCCAGGTGACTGTCCCAGAAAGAGCACCCCTAGGTTGGACGCGAGGGGAGAAGTAGTGGCGGAAAAGCACTGTGCTGAGCACCACCCCGGCGATGCCCTCGCAGAGATGGGTGAAGTATGCCAGGTGTGCCACGGCATTCGGCATGAGGTCCAACAAGTGGAAGCCGAAGGTGCGCATAATATCGTTGAAGAAGTCAGAAAAAGGGGGTAGAGCTCACAGAAGAAAAAGTCGATAAAGAATGGGTACCGTTTCTGGCCACCCTTCTTGCAATCCACGGGGTGGGCACGTGTGGTGGGGTGCGCTGACGTCGCCGCCCCCCACAACGGCTTGTAGTAGTCCCTGAGCTCGAGGGCATCGACGGACGACGTGACGAAGTAGGCGGCCTGCGCCTGCCGCGCCGCCGCCTCGCTCTCCGGTGTCTCCTTCTCCCTCGTATCTTCGGCACACCTTTGCCCTTGCCAGATTTGGGCGCCATGGAGGCTGGGAAGAGAGTGAGAAGCTGGGGGCAGTGGGAAGCACAATAGTAGCGAGCAAGAGCTTGTGGAGGAAGAATATGGGGACGGCGATGGAGAGATTGGGAGAAGCACGGGGGGTAAATGAGTCACGCGCCCGCGGTTATTCCTTTTTATGGGGAAGACGTGGACCGCCTCTTTTCCCATTTATTGCGACATGATGCATGCCTGCTGCAACCGCCCCATGCATGCCCCCCCAAGTCAGCACGACCCCCATGTCGCGCATTCAATGGTCGTCGTGGGGAAGCGCAGCGGACGGGAAGTTACCGCAGTAAAAACCGCCCCGCCTACCCGCGCACCGTTCTAGGCCTAGCCCAACAACGGGTTGCGCTTATGTGTGGCCCAGGCCCAGCGGCTCTTGTCGGTGTACTAAAATAGGGGCGCTCTTTTGTACCCCTTATTTATGCACGGGCAGTCAAAGCCGCGCCCACGACCACACTTGAGCAGGCCAGAGACAGGAAATCAAAGCCACAGGACGGCTGAAGCAGTGCCAAAACAGAGGCATGAAGAGCAATAAGGTGAGGTGGTTTCCCTGGCAAGACCCTTGCCGGGGCAGCCCCCACGGCCCCGGCAAGGCCATTGCCGGGGCAGCCTACCTGACGCCAGCATGGCGCGCCACCCTTGGGCCCCAGTTTCTCCAGCGTCACCAACCATGTTGGGACATGGGCTAGGGGGGCGCCTCCATGGTGGCATGCAGATCTTTGTGAAGACAAGGAACCCTTCGAATCATAAGAGTAAAAGACGACGAACCTCGGCGAGACCCTCACCGAGGAAACCCACAAGACCCCTGGCAAGATCCTTGCCGGGGACGACCGCAACGCCGCAGCAAGACCCATGCCGGGGCCCTGGTAGGGTCCTTGCCGAGGACATCCGCGAGGCCACGGACAGGCCCGCACCTGCCAGGTTTCTGCCATTGCTCCCATGCAGCTGCCAGCCCACCAGTTGGGCAGGCACCTGCGTGTCGGCACAAGGCTTCTCAGCCAACTCAGCGCATGCCTACGTGGTGGCATGCAAATCTTCGTGAAGGCCCTACCACCGCGCCACCTCAACAGCCTGCCAGCCTACATGGCGTTGACCGCCTCGCTGGCCCAGGCACGTGTCGAGGCAGGGCGAAGCGGCGGTAAAGTGGAGGGGCACATCAGGGGCGCATTAAATGCACCTTGTCCCATAATGGCAAGGGATAGGCTTAATCACAGTACCCTAATGCCACCTCCTGTGTGCCACTATCGCGATCCCCTTGCCTATAAAAGGAGGCCCGAGGCATTCAGGAGAAGGATTCAGACTTTTGGACAAGTTACTCTCATGGTAGCTAGTTCGAGAACCTCAAGCACACAAATATACATATCCAAGCAGGACTAGGCTATTACGCATCCCTGCGGCCCGAACCTGGGTAAACGGCCCGCGTGCTCGTACTAACTACTGATCCTGCTCTCCTCACTACCCAGCGCCCCGCAACCATAGTAGGGATTCTTGTGATCCCATAGGTGTCGTTTCCCACCGACACAGAGGGTCGTGAAAGGAAGAAGATGATGGAAAAGGGGGAGAATGAGAAGAAGACCAGTCATGGCTATTTATAAGGGAAGGCTAATAAGTGGGTGCAAAAACGAGGAGGCGAAAACATGGTTATCCAGCTGCCCGGGCGCCTCGATTCTCGGGACGGTTATTACGATAAGGATCCGTTGATATATGTTGAATAAAGTGTGAATTAATGGCAGGTGACGTAATGGTGGGTTATCGCAGATCCAGGAGATTACGTCATAGCGGGTTATAAACTCTCGCACAATGAAGAGCAGAAGATTTTTTCTAAGTATGAAGATTGACATGAACCAGTTCAAATCAATCTAGGGCCTAATGTTGGGGATATTAACTATTAGGTATGACCCGCCCAGGAGGGGCCGGGTTATACCTATGGCGATTCATCATCAGAAGCCCATGAAGATATTTGAAGACGGCGGTTTAGTTAAAGGCCCAAGGCCCAAAGGAGACTTAAGGCCTATAAGGGTAAACCGCCGTATATGCGTGACTTGTGTTGTAAGGCATGAATAGGTAGTCACTGAGCCGGAAACTGTTTATGAGCCGGCCGGGACTCCGTGAGCCGCTGGGCGTCGACCTGTGTATATAACGGGACGACCCGACGGCGATTCAGGACAAGAAACAACAGATCAAAAGCTAGGTCAAGCGGATTCGCTCCCTGGTAATCGAGACATAAGCAATACCACCTCAAATTGGATTAGGCCTTTACCTTCACCGCAAGGGGCCGAACCAGTATAAACTCCCGTGTCCTTTGTCCCGTTTAACCCCTTTAAGCTTCCTTGTTGCGATGGCTCCAGGACTAAGTCCTTCTGCTAGGACATCTGCTGTGACCTTTCCACTACAATCTGCCCTCGAGATTCTGTTGGTACTTATAGTGCAGTAGAAGGTCCAAGTCCACCGGCTAAATCTATAAACATAGTATCACCTGCTTCACCAGCTGCAACATCCTCTTCAACTGTACGAGCATCTCAACGAGTTACCCATTTGTTTGCTCCGGAACTGGCCAGTTCCCAAGCTGCCTTCGCACCTAACACTACTTCCGAAGCACTGCTGACACAACAAGACTTGGCAAGTTCAGATGAACCTCATGAGCATCAACACCAAGACGGTACCTGACTGAGTCAAGTTGTAGTTGCATGCTCCTTTATATTTACTCTCACAATTTGATGTACACTAACACTTTCCATATTCGTTGTTGAACTAGCACCACGGCGCAAGCGGAAACAGGCATCAGGGATAATGCTTGACAGATTAAGAAAATCTAAAGGAGGAAGAATGGAGATCCATTTTGAGGCAGGTTTAAAAAGGCCACGTGATGCTACAGAGTCAGCCAAGTTAGTATCAGAGGCAGCCGTTGCCGTTAGGTGTCATGCATGTATCCTCCCAACATGGATCTAGTACAGGAATGAGAAAGACAATACCCAGTTTAACACCTTCCTTAACCATTTATCTGTAAGTAATATTATTCATCACAATTAGTAATATTTTCTTGCTCTGTCCCATACTTTCCAGCTTCCTCCTAATAAGACTCACATTCTTTTTTCAACATATGAGGTTCAAGTGGGATCTGAAAGATGATGCAACTAAACAAGCATGCACTCATGTTTTTCAGTCTACTCTGCGACAGTATCGATACCACCTTAGAAAATCCACTCTGAAGGCAAGGCTAACAATGAAATTGCCCAAACATCTCCAGTGGAATATATTACAGATGAAGACTACAACCCTTGTTTAACACTGGTCTGATATAAAGTATCATGTAGGCTATATGTATTTGATCAAACCACATATTGAACTTGTATTTATGTATGTGCCTTACAAGTGTATCTTCTAGGCTAACTGTTTGAAGAACAAGACCAACCATTCTAAAGTGAAATTCCAACAGACAACATGATCTCGTAGCTATATTGCACACTGCGAGGCTCTTGTAAATAGCTGCTACTTCCTTCTTTTTTCTGTGCCATATTATCATATCTATATTGACTTGTTCCAAATATAGAGGAAAGCCCGTGTGGACCAAAAAGAACCTAAACCGAATGCAGTGCAAATCTTCAAGGATTGCCACACCAGCAAGATGAAGGGCATGAGCACACCAATTCAAGCCACTGTTGTAAGTCCTTACTCCTCCTGCCTTTGAACTGATTGGTATTGTGATGTGTTCACTTAACTGCTTGGTTTGCAGCCAATGTCAGTTACTCTATTCACTTTTATACACAGTTGTCTTAACATATCATTTCACTTTACATGGTTTAAAAGAGATGAAGGATATTCTTTTGGTCTTGATCTGTAATCTAGTTGTGATGTTCACGTGCGCACACAATGATAAAATAGCATGTTTGTTTTATATCTGTTTGCCCATGATATGAATGATGTCATACTATGTTCATCCTACTTTAAACCATGTCTGTTTATCCTTAGATGTCAATGAATGTGAGGAAATAGACAATACATTAGGCATGCTACATGGACATATGTTCCGAAAGTGATTTTACTATGTAGTTGGCACTACAATACATGCTAATGTATTATGGTAGTTCATCAAAATAAGTTATTTACAAACATGTAACTTACTTTGTTTGTTTTTATCTCATTAGTAACTTATCTGGTACACTAATCTGCAAGTTCAAACTTTCAGCAATCTATGGAACAAATGATTGAACAACCACAACCACCTAAAGGTGACAAGGCTACCACAGGCACAATGTCACCTCTTGCTGCAGTTCGTCAGTATCTCTCCACAAATAGTGCAAAAAGCACCTTCCTGCGTAATTCTGGGTTGCTTGTCAAGGTAAGCTCGTCCAAATCGCCCACTGAACAAAATCTTCCGGCTAGACAGAGTGATATATTTGTGCTCCAGACACAAGTCCAATCCCTAATGGACGTTGTTTCGGAAACAAGAATAGTGGTTGACAAATGTCGTCAAGATATGAATGGTTTTGAAACTAGACTATCAGACATTCTCTTCGTTGTTCAAGAGCAATGGCGGAAAAAGGTGAAGATCGTGCTTCTCCATCAGATTCTATAGCCTGAGACATTAGCACTCAGGTCAAATGAGTTGTGCTTCTATACATCTGATGGTGCTTTTATCTGCAAGTACTGTAAACTTTATGCCAACAGGCCTTTTGTTGTATGTTTGGAATTTATTTTGTTGTGATACAGCGTTTATGATGCTTCCAAAGGCTACAGTAATTATGACGCTATTTTTGTATATTGTAGGTTTATCTTAGTAATGTATTCGGTCGAAAGCTTCGTAGGAGCCCAACATGCCAACATTCATCGGGCCCATTCCAATTGGGCTAAAAACGATTATGGGCTGAAATTTGCATGTAGCCCACTAAAAATATTTGGGCCTAAATCAGCATAAGCTTCCATATTTTTCTGGTAGGCCTGTGCCCATAGTGGGCCTTTAACAGACATAAACATAATTTGGGCCCTCAGTAACAATAGGCCGTTTACACATGTAAATATCTCGAGCCCATAAAAAACATGGGCCTTTAATAGGCTAAAAGTGAGATTGGGCCCCGATTATGCCAAATAACCCACTGGTCTTAGCAGGCCTAAATGGTGGCCCATTTACAATGTGGATCGTTCACAGGCCAAAATTCGGATGGGCCGTAAATGCGCCGACCTACTACATAGGCCTTTAACAGGCCGAAAGTTCGGTCGGGCTTGATTAGTGCCATTTTTATATGGGCAGTTAATAGGCCCGATGTGATGTTGGGCCACATATGGCCCATGGATTTCGTCCGACATTAACAGGCCAAAAATCACAACAGGCTGAAAGTGGCCCAAATCTATAGTGTGCCTCTAACATGCCGAATGTCCGACATGGCCGAATATGACCCAAATCCTTCACGCTCGTTTATGGGCCAAAAGTTTCAATGGCCTGTAAATGGGCACAAATGAAGCAGGGCCTTTAACATGCCAGAAATACACCGGGCCGTAATTCGGCCGAAATACTTAGCAGACTATTAACGGGCCAGAAGTGACCATGGGCCACGATGATGACAAGTTTAGGACGAGACGTTGACGGGCCAATTTGACACTAGTCGTATGGGCCTTAACTGAGAATGTTGGGCCTTTAGCTGGGCCGACCCATTATGGTGTGCAAAATCTTGTGGGCCTTTAGCTGGGCCGGCCCATTATGGTCTGTTAAATCTTGTGGGCCTTTAGTTGGGCCGGCCCATTTAAACTTTATGGGCCACTTTTGGGCCCATCCACGTGTCAACATATCATAGGCGCATCTCAACCATTGGATGAGTGACACCTGTGCCAACTCAGAGC
Source organism: Triticum aestivum (assembly GCF_018294505.1). NCBI lineage: Eukaryota > Viridiplantae > Streptophyta > Magnoliopsida > Poales > Poaceae > Triticum > Triticum aestivum. The sequence continues at coordinate 289,708,608 of NC_057807.1, forward strand.
TGACACGTGGTTCCGTTGGCCAATGAGAATTTTACATGTGGAAAATGGGCATTTGTCGTGGCTGTTAGTGGGTTATCAGATCCAAAACCATACCCAATAGCTTAACGATGAGCCGTTACGGTGGATGCCACGTGTCGGTCACCCTTGACGAAAGCACTTCCATGACACGGCATTTATCATCATGGAAGTGGACACTTCCGTGATGATAATTTTGGTAATGTCATGGAACACTTCTACGACAGCACAGGTATAACTATCTTGATTCTGTCATAAAATCGTCATGAATGTACATGCATGACAGAAAACATGACCTACTATGACAAACACGTGTCATGACGGAAGTGTATTTTTTTCTAGTGATGGCAGGCTTCTGTAGTACTGCAAACCCAAGAAAGTGAAAGTTTCGACAGAAAGAAACAAGAAGGCCTTTTCAATACTCACTTCAAGCAAACGGACATGCAAGAGAGACCACAGAAGAGGCAACTTAACCACGAACAAGGACCAAAAGAAAGCAAAGAGACACCGAGGACCAACAATGAACCAAAACCTCTCAAGGAGAGGGGGCGGTGGTCGGAGCCACCTATGTTTGAGTCAATTGCTATGGCACCACGAAGAATTATCCTTGGGCCCATGACCAAAACTCATCTTTGGAGCACAAGTACCATCAAAATGGCGAATGTGAAAGAGTTGATTGATTTATGCATAATTAGGGGAGGAAGCGTTCATTGAGAGAACAACACTCCCCCTATGCCCATGCCTACACCTAAATAAGACAACATGATGAATATGGTGGGTTGTGCATAGGTTCAAGCCACATTGCTCAAATTGATGATATTTAGCTCATGCCTTAACTCGTGAAATCTTGCTTCATACAAAGGCTTCGTGAAAATATCTTCAAGGTTATCATGAGTGTTAACATAGTTAAGATTGATCTCCCCTCACTTGATCTGATCCCGGATGAAGTGAAACTGAATCTCAATATGCTTCGTCTTGAAGTGTTGCACCGGGTTGAGAGAAATCTTGATGGAACTTTCATTGTCACACCAAAGAGGCACTTTGTCACAAGTGACATCGTAATCCTTTAAAGTTTTGCCCATCCATAGAAGTTGAGCACAACAACTACCGACAGCCACATACTTGGCTTCGGTGGAGGAGAGAGACAGACAACTTTGCTTCTTAGAAAACAAACACACCAAAGAGCAACCAAGAAACTGGCACCCTCCAGAAGTTGACTTCCTATCCACTTTGTCTCTTGCTCAATCCAAGTCCGAAAAACCCACAAGATTGAAGTTTGCTCCTCTAGGGTACCATAAGCCAAAGTTTGGGGTATGAGCCAAATATCAAAAGATTTGCTTGACCGCCACATAGTGGCTTTCCTTAGGTGAGGCTTGAAACCATGCACAAATTTCCACACTCAACACAATATCTGGTCTAGATGCACAAAGGTAAAGCAAGGAGCCAATCATAGAACGATATACCTTCTGATCCACCGCTTTACCATTGGGATCACTGTCAAGTTGGCATTTGGTGGGCATTGGTGTAGACGCCGGTTTGACATCACTCAACTTGAATCTCTTGAGCATGTCTTGAGTGTATTTGGCTTGGTTGATGAAGATTCCTTCTCTTCTTTGTTTGACTTCGAACCTGAGAAAGAACTTCAACTCTCCCATCATGGACATCTCAAACTCCGCGGTCATGAGTGCGGCAAACTCCTCATTGAAAGCATTGTTAGGAGAACCAAACATAATATCATCAACCTATAGTTGGCATACAAATAAATCCCCGTTGACCTTAGTAAAAAGAGTGGGGTCGATTTTCCCAATTTCAAACCCACGATCTTGCAACAACTCGGTAAGGTGGTCATACCACGCACGTGGGGCTTGTTTAAGGCCATAGAGCGCCTTATCGAGTTGGTACACATGTTTGGGGAACTTGGGATCCTCAAACCCCAGGGGTTGTTTGACATACACCAACTCATTAAGAGGGCCATTAAGAAAAGGACTCTTCACATCCATTTGTTGCAACTTGAAGTTGTGATGAGAAGCATAAGCAAGCAACAAACAAATAGATTCAAGGCGAGCAATGGGAGCAAAGGTTTCACCATAGTTAATACCCTCGACTTGGGAGTTGCCTTGTGCCACCAAACGAGCCTTGTTGCGAATGACAATCCCGTGAGAATCTTGCTTGTTCTTGAAGATCCATTTGGTTCCAGTGACATTGTGATTCTCCACTGGCCTTGGGACCAATCTCCACACCTTGTTGCGCTCGAAGTTGTTGAGTTCTTCATGCATGGCATTAAGCCATTCCGGATCCTCGAGCACCTCATAGACCTTTTGGGGTTCAACACAAGAAACAAACGCATGATGTTCACAATAATTTGCCAATTGTCTACGAGTGCTTACCCCCTTTCTTAAACTTCCAAGCAGATTCTTCATGAGATGCTCTTGGGAAGCGAGCTTGGAAGCAATCTTGGCGGCACGATGCTCCAATTTCTCCACAAGAGAGAGTTGAGAGATACGTCTCCATGTATCTACTTCTCCAAACACTTTTGCCATTGTTTTGGACTCTAACTTGCATGATTTGAATGGAACTAACCCAGACAGACGTTGTTTTCAGCAGAACTTCCATGGTGTTATTTTTGTGCAGAAATAAAAGTTCTCGGAATGACTTGAAACTCCAAGGAAGTTATTTTTGGAATTAATAAAAAATATTGGCGAAAGAATCAAAGCCAGGGGGCCCACACCTTGTCCACGAGGGTGGGGGCACGCCCTAACCCCCCTGGGCGCGCCCCTGCCTCGTGGGCCTCTTGGTGCTCCACCGACCTCAACTCCAACTCCATATATTCACGTTCGGGGATAAAAAATCAGAGAGAAGGATTCAACGCATTTTACGACACGGAGCCGCCGCCATGCCCTAATTTCTCTCGGGAGGGCTGATCTGGAGTCCGTCCGGGGCTCCGGAGAGGGGAATCCGTCACCGTCGTCATCATCAACCATCCTCCGTCACCAATCTGATGATGCTCACCGCCGTGCGTGAGTAATTCCATCGTAGGCTTGCTGGACGGTGATGGGTTGGATGAGATTTACCATGTAATCGAGTTAGTTTTGTTAGGGTTTGATCCCTAGTATCCACTATGTTCTGAGATTGATGTTGCTATGACTTTGCTATGCTTAATGCTTGTCACTAGGGCCCGAGTGCCATGATTTCAGATCTGAACCTATTATGTTTTCATGAATATATGTGAGTTATTGATCCTATCTTGCAAGTCTATAGTCACCTACTATGTGTTATGATCCGGCAACCCCGAAGTGACAATAATCGGGACCACTCTCGGTGATGACCATAGTTTGAGGAGTTCATGTATTCACTAAGTGTTAATGCTTTGGTCTGGTACTCTATTAAAAGGAGGCCTTAATATTCCTTAGTTTCCAATAGGACCCCGCTGCCACGGGAGGGTAGGACAAAAGATGTCATGCAAGTTCTTTTCCATAAGCACGTATGACTATATTCAAAATACATGCCTACATTACATTGATGAATTGGAGCTAGTTCTGTGTCACCCTATGTTATAACTATTGCATGAGGAATCGCATCCAACATAATTATCCATTACTGATCCAATGCCAACGAGCTCTTCACATATTGATCTTTGCTTAGTTACTTTACCGTTGCCACTGTTACAATTACTACAAAGCTGCTACGGTTACTTTTGCCACTGTTACCATTACTTCCATACTACTTTGCTACTAAATACTTTGCTCTAGATTTTAACTTATCTAGGTGTGGTTGAATTTACAACTCAATTGCTAATACTTGAGAATATTCTTTGGCTCCCCTTGTGTCGAATCAATAAATTTGGGTTGAATACTCTACCCTCGAAAACGGTTGCGATCCCCTATACTTGTGGATTATCAAGACTATTTTGTGGCGCCGTTGTCGGGGAGCATAGCTCTATTCTTTGAGTCACTTGGGATTTATATCTGCTGATTACTATGAGGAACTTGAAAGACGAAAGAACTAAGATTTTTCCCTCAACTACGAGGGGAGGTAAGGAACTGCCATCTAGCTCTGCACTTGATTCACCATCTGTTCTGAGTAAACTTGCGACACCTAAACCTGCTTCTGCTATTAATTCTGATATGTTGCATGTTATTGATGATGCCACTTCTACTATGCGTGATGCTTATGATGAAACTACTTCTATGCTTGATAGTATTGTGCCATTAGGTGAATTTCTTGATGAACAACTTGCTAGGGCTAGAGAGAATGAAATTATTGAAACTGATAATATTGATGAAAGTGATGATGAAGATTCTCCCCCTAAATTTGAATTGCCTCTTGTGCTTGAGGGTTATGTTATGGATAAAGAAACTGCTAGAGATTTTCTTGTTTGCAATGATAGATCCCGTCTTAAGAAATTATTAGCTAAGCTTAAAGAAAAGTCTATGAATGCTAGAATGAAACATGACCCTGCTTTTGCTACTTCACCTATCTGTGTTACTGATAAGGATTATGATTTCTATGTTGATCGTGGGAAAATTACTTTGGTTGAATCTGTTCCTTTTTATGGCTATGAATCTGAAACTGTTGTGGCACATCTTAATAAGTTAAATGATATAGCCACCCTATTCACTAATGATGAGAAAACTCGTTACTACTATGTCCTTCAGTTATTTCCGTTCTCATTAAAGGGTGATGCTAAAACATGGTTTAATTCTCTTGATCCTGGTTGTGTGCGTAGTCCCCAGGGTATTATTTATTACTTTTCTGCTAAATATTTCCCCGCTCATAAGAAACAAGTTGCTTTAAGGGAAATATATAATTTTGTGCAAATTGATGAAGAGAGTTGATACGTCCATTTTGCATCATGCTTTTATATTGATATTTATTGCATTATGGGTTGTTATTACACATTATGTCACAATACTTATGGCTATTCTCTCTTGTTTTATAAGTCTGACCTAAAGAGGGAGAATGTCGGCAGCTGGAATTCTGGGCCGGAAAAGGAGCAAATATTGGAAACCTATTCTGCACAGCTCCAAAATCCCTGAAACTCCACGAAAGTCACTTTTGGAATTTATAAGAATTATTGAGCGAAAGAAGTACCAGAGAGGGCCCACACCCTGGCCACGAGGGTGGGGGCGCGCCCACCCCTACTGGGTGCGCCCCTGCCTCGTGCCCCCTGGTGGCCCTCCGATGCCCATCTTCTGCTATATGAAGTCTCTTACCCTGGAAAAAATCATAAGCAAGCTTACGGGACGAAACTCCGCCGCCACGAGGCAGAACCTTGGCAGAACCAATCTAGGGCTCCGGTGTAGCTGTTCTGCCATGGAAACTTCCCTCCGGGAGGGGGAAATCATCACCATCGTCATCACCAATGATCCTCTCATCGGAAGCGGGTCAATCTACATCAACATCTTCACCAGCACCATCTCCTCTCAAACCCTAGTTCATCTCTTGTATCCAATCTTGTATCCAAACCACAAATTGGTACATGTGGGTTGCTAGTAGTGTTGATTACTCCTTGTAGTTGATGCTAATTGGTTTATTTGGTGGAAGATCATATGTTCAGATCGTTAATGCATATTAATACTCCTCTGATCATGAACATGAATATGCTTTGTGAGTAGTTATGTTTGTTCCTGAGGACATGGGTGAAGTCTTGCTATTAGTAGTCATGTGAATTTGGTATCGTTCGATATTTTGACGAGATGTATGTTATCTCTCCTCTAGTGGTGTTATGTGAACATCGACTACATGACACTTCACCATTATTTGGGCCTAGAGGAAGGCATTGGGAAGTAATAAGTAGATGATGGGTTGCTAGAGTGACATAAGCTTAAACCCTAGTTTATAAGTTGCTTCGTAAGGGGCTGATTTGGATCCACTAGTTTCATGCTATGGTTAGGTTTACCTTAATACTTCTTTTGTAGTTGCAGATGCTTGCAATAGGGGTTAATCATAAGTGGGATGCTTGTCCAACAAAGGGTAGCACCCAAGCACCGGTCCACCCACATATCAAATTATCAAAGTAACGAACGTGAATCATATGAGTGTGATGAAAACTAGCTTGACGATAATTCCCATGTGTCCTTGGGAGCGCTTTTCTCATTATAAGAAATTGTCCATGCTTGTCCTTTGCTACAAAAAGGATTGGGCCACCTTGCTGCACCTTATTTACTTTCGTTGCTTGTTACCCGTTACAAATTATCCTATCACAAAACTATCTGTTACCTACAATTTCAGTGCTTGCATAGAATACCTTACTGAAAATCGCTTGTCATTTCCTTCTGCTCCTCGTTGGGTTTGACACTCTTACTTATCGAAAGGACTACGATAGATCACCTATACTTGTGGGTCATCAAGAGTCTCCCACATGCTTGGGGGAGGCTTCTCCAATTACTTAATGCTTTGCCTGATCATCCTCTCAAGAAAAATGAAATACTTGATATCTTTTATAATGGACTAACCGATGCTTCCAGAGACCACCTGGATAGTTGTGCTGGTTGTGTTTTCAGGGAAAGAACTGTTGATCAAGCTGAATTGTTATTGAATAATATGTTGACTAATGAAAACAATTGGACACTTCCTGAACCGACTCCTAAGCCAACTCCGAAGAAAAGAGGTGTTCTATTTCTTAGTCCTGAAGATATGCAAGAGGCAAAGAAATCTATGAAAGAAAAGGGTATTAAAGCTGAAGATGTTAAGAATTTACCTCCTGTTGAAGAAATACATGGCCTTAATTTACCACCTATTGAAGAAATACATGGTCTTGATAACCCGACACAAGTAGTAAAGGTAAATTCTCTCTATAGGTATGATAAAGTTGAAATCCCGTCTACTAAGTTTGCTAGCCAATGCTTGGATGAGTTTGATAACTTTATGGCTAAACAAGAAAACATCAATGCTTATGTTGGTAGAAAATTGAAACATAATGCTTATATGATTGAACACTTGAGTGATTATATGTCTAGAGTTAAAGGTGAACTTAAACTTATTAGTAAACATGCTTCTATGGTTACCACTTAAGTAGAACAAGTGCTTAAAGCTCAAAATCATTTTCTCAGTGAATTAAATAATAAGAAAAATGATAATGCCGTAAGAGTTATGACTAGAGGTGGTAAAATGACTCAGGAACCTTTGTATCTTGAGGGACACCCTAACGGAATTGAGCAAGATTCTCAGAGAACTAATGTTGATGCACCTAGTCCTTCTAAAAAGAAGAAGAAGAAAAATGATAGGACCTTGCATGCTTCTAGTGGACCTGTTGTAGACACACCAGAGAATCCCAGTGATATTTCTATTTCTGATGCTGAAACAAAATTTGGTGATGAACATGAACCTAGTGATAATGTTAATGATAGTGTTCATGTTGATGCTCAACCTAGCAATAACAATGATGTAGAGGGTGAACCTGCTGTTGATCTTGATAACCCACAATCAAAGAATCAACGTTATGATAAGAGAGACTTTGTTGCTAGGAAGCACGGTAAAGAAAGAGAACCATGGGTTCAGAAACCCATGCCTTTTCCTCCTAAACCATCCAAGAAAAAGGATGATGAGGATTTTGAGCGCTTCGCTGAAATGATTAGACCTATCTTTTTGCGTATGTGTTTGACTGATATGCTTAAAATGAATCCTTATGCTAAGTACATGAAAGATATTGTTACAAATAAAAGAAAGATACGGGAAGCTGAAATTTCCACCATGATTGTTGATTATACTTTTAAGGGTGGAATACCTAAGAAACTTGGAGATCCAGGAGTACCAACTATACCATGTTCCATTAAAATAAACTATGTTAAAACTGCTTTATGTGATCTTGGAGCCGGTGTTAGTGTTATGCCTCTCTCTTTATATCGTAGACTTGAATTGAATAAGTTGACACCTACTGAAATATCTTTGCAAATGGCCGATAAATCAACTGCTATACCTGTCAGTATTTGTGAGGATGTGTTGTTGTGGTTGCAAACGTTACTATCTTAACAGACTTTGTTATTCTTGATATTCCCGAGGATGATAGTATGTCGATTATCCTTGGTAGACCCTTTTTGAATACTGCAGGGGCTATTATTGATTGCAACAAAGGCAATGTATCTTTCATGTTAATGGTAATGAGCATACGGTACACTTTCCAAGGAAACAACCTCAAGTTCACAGTATCAATTCTATTGGAAAAAATCCATGGATTATTATTGGAGGTTTTGAATTTCCTCTTCCTACTGTCAAGAAGAAATATGATATTCTTATTATTGGGGATGTACATATCCCCGTTAAGGTAACCTAGTGCTATTCGAAAATTCTCCGGTTTCATGCGATTCGGAATGAGTTTGTTAACAAGACTTCATCAACCTTGTTAGTGGATTCCTTTTGACGAGCATGAGATGGATGAAGTTAGAAAGCACAACTCTCTGTACCCTCCTTTTACTTTCTGTTATTTATAATAAATAAAGCAAAAATAGTATTTTTATGTCTGCTTTGATTTATCCTTGCAATAAAAAATACCCCGAGAATAAAAGTTCTCCAAATGCCCTGAAAATGAAATATGATTTTTTTTCTAGAATATTTGAGAATATTTGGCACTGAGAACACGTCAAGGGAGCAAGCACCTGGCCATGAGGGTCCAGGGTGCTCCCACCCCCTTGGGGCGTGCCCTCCTACATCGTGGGCCCCTAGTGGGCCCCCTCCACTCATTCCTGCACCCACACACTCCTTCTTCCTCCCAAAAAAAATCACCAACCAGCTCAAGCACGAGTTCTAGCTCATCTTCCTGCCATTTTCGATCTCCTTGCTCAAAGCTCCACTAACAAAACTACTTTGGGGGATTGTTCTTTGGTATGTGACTCCTCCAATGGTCCAATTAGTTTTTGTTCTAGTGCTTTATTCATTGCAAATTTTTACTGCCTAGGTGACCCTGTTCTTGAGCTTTCATGTCAAATTTATATGGTCCCAATTAGTTCTAATGCATAATATAGTCTCTAGGCACTTGTGGGAGTAGTTGCTATCAATTTTGTTGAGTTTGGTTCACTTTTATTTTGAGTTACTAAATATTTAGAAATTTCTAGAAAATGATGAAGAGATTTTTCAGGGGCTCTTCGACCCAAAGCTCGAAGGATAAACAAAATAAGGAGAATAAAAGGCCAAAGTATAATCTCCCTTGCACCACGGAGGTTTGGCCGTGTGAATGGCCTTGTGATGAGTTCTTGAGAGTAGCCGGGATTCATGACGATTTTTACTCTTTGGCTGATAATGCAGGCCTCACCGACTTCCTCCACAACCAGCTCGATCAGTATCTCCTACTCACTAATACTTTTGTGCAAAAAATTTACTTTCATGCTAAGAAATCACCACCTTCAGTGGAGTTTCATATATATGATGAGGCTAAGGAGATGTCACTATATGATTTTCGTGGGGTCTGCAAGATATCCTTTGCGGGCAGCATAGAGGAACCGCATCGTGGTGATGTGGAAGGCTTTATTGATATGATTGCTGTAGGGGAGACGAGGAAGGTTTCCGATGCAAGAAATATTAGCATACACTTTCATGTTATACGTTACTTTGCAATATTTGCTAGTAGATGCTTAATTGGTCGCGGGAACTATGGAAACCTTAGTGCCCCTGATATTTTTATTTTGGGCCATGCTTTGTTTCGTGATAACACTTTTAGTTTAGGTGCTATTATTGCTAAGCGATTAAGTCTGAACCGTACAAAGGGCCCCATCTTTGGAGGCATCTTTGCTTCACGCCTTGCTAAACACTTTAGGATACCTATTACGCATTATGAGAAAGAGGAAAAGTTGTTGCCCTCTATTTTTCTAGATTATAAGAGTATGGTAGCACATGACTTTATTGTTAAAAATAATGAGATGATGCTTAAGTATAATTTGAGATTTAATAAAACTCACAGTGAGACTATTATCTTGCCTGCACCCTCTTTGTTTGACATATCTTCAGGCACGTACTCATCTTGCCGGAGGCCGTTTACGCATACCGGGGCCTGACACCAGCTCCAGAGCCTGAGCCGGAATCACCACTTGACCCTTGTTGATAGTCCGTTTATCAGTGGGATCCAGAAGAGATCGCCAACCAGTGGCACTCAGATGACACTTCTAAGTACACGGGAGAGAGTAGCTTTAATCCATGGGCATAGACCAACCTAGGCCAAAAGCCTAAGCTTGGGGGAGTACGTATTTGTCACCGACATTACGTTCATGTTCACACACTCATGCTAGTTGTCGGTGCTCATACTTTTTCATTGTACTATCCATGCTAGTTTATTTTCTTTTCTAAGTCTTCTTCTTGTGTGTTTGAATAACATTAAGAAAACCCAAAAAAAATTAGTGATAGCATTTAGCTAGTCTACTTTCCGTGCTTGTAGTAGTAGTAATTAAAAGAAAACTCAAAAAGATTTCTTGTTCTTCTTTTGCTTGTTGGGAGCTTTCCCGTGTAAATAGTTTTATTTCTTTTCTTTTCTTTGGGGGTCGAGAGGAGAAGACCATGATGAAAATGTTGAGTGGCTCTCATATGCATTATTGTTGATTTCACCAAGAGCCCATATTACCTTGTCTTCTCCCTTAAATTGAATGCTTGCAGATTCTAGCTTAGTCCAATGCACATTCACTATTATTATTATCGACACCGTTCGGTTGTGCAAGTTAAAGGCAATAATGACGATATATGATGGACTAATTGAGATGAGAGAAGCTGGTATGAACTCGACCTATCTTGTTTTTGTAAATATGATTAGTTCATCGTTCCTGATTCAGCCTATTATGAATAAACATGTTTGCAATGACAATTAGAGATTATAGTTGCTTATGCCATGCTTAATTATCTAGGAGTTTATAATGGTTTACCTTGCGTCCCAACATGCTATTAAAATGGTTATGATGTGGTATGATAGGGTGGTATCCTCCTGTGAATGATTCGAGTGGCTTGACTTGGCAAATGTTCACGCATGTAGTTGAAACAAAATCAGCATAGCCTTCACGATATTTATGTTCATGGTGGATTATATCCTACTCATGCTTGCACTCAGTGTTGATTAATTTTAATGCATGTTCATGACTGTTGTCGCTCTCAAGTTGGTCGCTTCCCAGTCTTTTTCTAGCCTTCACTTGTACTAAGCGGGAATATTGCTTGTGCATCCACTTCCATAAACCCCAAAGTTATTCCATATGAGTCCACCATACCTTCCTATATGCGGTATCTACCTGCCATTCCAAGTAAATTTGTATGTGCCAAACTCTAAACCTTCAAATGAAATTTTGTTTTGTATGCTCGAACAGCTCATGTATCAACTAGGGCTATCTATATCTTCCATGCTAGGCGGGTTATTCTCACGAGGAGTGGACTCCGCTCCTCACTCACGAGAAAATGGCCGGTAACCGGGATGCCCAGTCCCATGCTCAAATCAAATCAAAATAATTGCAAACAAAACTCCCCCGGGATTGTTGTTAGTTGGAGGCACCTGTTGTTTCAGGCAAGCCATGGATTGATGATTGTTGGTGGAGGGGGGTATAAACTTTATCGTTCTGTTTGGGAACAGCCTATAATGTGTGTAGCATGGAAGATATCGAGATCTCTTGGTTGTTATGTTGACAATGAAAGTATGCCACCCAAAATTTTATTTATCTCTGTTTCAAAATTGAGCTCTGGCACCTCTACAAAACCCTGCTTCCCTCTGCGAAGGGCCTATCTATTTACTTTTATGTTGAGTCATCATCCTCTTATTAAAAAGCACCAGTTGGAGAGCACCACTGTCATTTGCATGCATTACTATTAATTTATATTGAGTATGACTATGACTGGATCTCTTTTACCAAGAATTACAATGTCTAGTCAGTCCGTAATCTTCAGGGGTGCTCTGCATTTATGTTTTGTGGTCTTAGAAAGTGCTAGCGAGATACCATCTTGTTATATCATATTATGGTTGTTTTGAGAAAGTGTTGTCAGCCAAGATTTATTATTATTGCTCGCTAGTTGATTATGCCATTGCTATGAGTAAACATGAGACCTAAGTGTTATTGTGAATATGGTTAGTTCATAATCATTGCTGAAAACTTGAAAGTTGGCTTTACATATTTGCAACAACAGGAGCAACAGAGTTTGTAAAAGTTTTTCTTTATCACTTTCAGTTTGTCAACTGAATTGCTTGAGGACAAGCAAAGTTTTAAGCTTGGGGGAGTTGATACATCTCCATCGTATCTACTTTTTCAAACACTTTTGCCCTTGTTTTGGACTCTAACTTGCATGATTTGAATGGAACTAACCCGGACTGACGCTATTTTTAGCAGAACTACCATGGTGTTATTTTTGTGCAGAATTAAAAGTTCTCGGAATGACTTGAAACTCAATGGAAGTTATTTTAGGAATTAATAAAAAATATTGGCGAAAGAATCAAGGCCAGGGGGCCCACACCCTATCCACGAGGGTGGGAGGCGTTCCCTACCCCCCTGTGGGCGCCCCCTGCCTCATGGGCCCCCTGGTGCTCCACCGACCTCAACTTCAACTCCATATATTCACGTTTGGGGAGAAAAAAAATCAGAGATAAGGATTCATCATGTTTTATGACACGAAGCCGCCGCCAAGACCTAATCTCTCTCGGGAGGGCTGATCTGGAGTCCGTTTGGGGCTCCGGAGAGGGGAATCCATCGATGTCGTCATCATCAACCATCCTCCATCACCAATTTCATGATGCTCACCGCCGTGCGTGAGTAATTCCATCGTAGGCTTGTTGGACGGTGATGGGTTGGATGAGATTTACCATGTAGTCGAGTTAGTTTTGTTAGGGTTTGATCCCAAATATCCACTATGTACTGAGATTGATGTTGCTATGACTTTGCTATGCTTAATGCTTGTCACTACGGCCCGAGTGCCATGATTACAGATCTGAACCTATTATGTTTTCATGAATATATGTGAGTTCTTGATCCTATATTGCAAGTCTATAGTCACCTACTATGTGTTATGATCCGGCAACCCCGAAGTGACAATAATCGGGACCACTCTCGGTGATGACCATAGTTTGAGGAGTTCATGTATTCACTAAGTGTTAATGCTTTGGTCCGGTACTCTATTAAAAGGAGGCCTTAATATTCCTTAGTTTCCAATAGGACCCCGCTGCCACGGGAGGGTAGGACAAAAGTTGTCATGCAAGTTCTTTTCCATAAGCATGTATGACTATATTCAGAATACATCCCTATATTACATTGATGATTTGGAGCTAGTTCTGTGTCACCCTATGTTATAACTATTGCATGAGGAATCGCATCCAACATAATTATCCATCACTGATGCAATGCCCACGAGCTTTTCACATATTGATCTTTGCTTAGTTACTTTACCGTTGCCACTGTTACAATTACTACAAAGCTGCTACTATTACTTTTGCCACTGTTACCGTTACTTCCATACTACTTTGCTACTAAATACTTTGCTGCAAATATTAAGTTATCCAGGTGTGGTTGAAATGACAACTCAACTGCTAATAATTGAGAATATTCTTTGGCTCCCCTTGTGTCCAATCAATAAATTTGGGTTGAATACTCTACACTCAAAAATTGTTGCGATCCCCTATACTTGTGGGTTATCATTGAGGTGCGGTAACTTCATCATCATGAGCGTTGTCTTGAGCTTGTTCTTGATCTTGAGCTTGGCCTTGATCTTGAACTTGCTCGGTAGCAAGAACTTGACCTTGGGCATCAATTTGTGGATCACCACCATCTTGAGGTTGATCTTGCCCTTGATACTGTTCATTTGGAGGAGGGCCTTCACTTTGTTCTTCGGAAGCGTGTGGGTCTTGGGTTGGTGTTGGTTCCACTTGAGTGGAACATTCTCCTTCTCCTTCGGCCACAAGGGGTTCCTCAATAGGTAGGATATGACCGATACCCATTCTTCTTATGGCTTGGGGAGGAATTTCATCACCTACATCACAAGTACCACTTTGCTCCACTTGGGAGCCATTATTTTCATCAAACTCCACGTTACACGTCTCCTCAATGAGTCTTGTGGACTTGTTGAGGACATGGTAAGCATGAGAGTTTGTAGCATAACCAAAAAATATGCCCTCATGAGGTCTAGCCTCAAATTTAGACAAACGAACACTTTCCTTGAGAATGAAACACTTACAACCGAACACCCGAAAGTACATGAGGTTGGGCTCGTTACCGATAAGTATCTCATTTGGAGTCTTGTTCAAGGCTCTGCGGAGATAGAGCCGATTGGATGCATGACAAGCGGTGTTGATGGCTTCGGCCCAAAAGTTGGATGGAGACTTGAACTCCGCCATCATGATCCTTGCTGCGTCCATCAATGTCCGGTTCTTCATCTCCGCTACACCATTTTGTTGAGGGGTATAAGGTGCGGAATATTGATGCTTGATCCCCTCATCGCTAAGAAACTCATACAAGGTGTAGTTCTTGAACTCGGTGCCATTGTCACTTATTATCATCAAAATCTTTGCATTGTGTTGATGTTGAGCCTCATTTGCAAAGTCGATGATGGTTTGTTGGGTCTCACTCTTCCTCTTGAAGAAATAAACCCAAGTGTATCTTGAATAATCATCCACAATCACCAAGCAATACTTTCTACCCCCAGGCTAACAAAGGATGGAGGCCCAAAGAGATCCATGTGAAGGAGCTCCAAGGGCCTCATTGAGTAGATGATAGTCGTGGGAGGGTGAGCCTTCTCATGTAGCTTCCCTTCGATACAAGCACTGCAAGCACGATCTTTGGCAAAACTAACATTTGTTAGTCCACGGACATGGTCCCCCTTGAGAAGACTTTGCAAAGATCTCATATTGACGTGGGCTAAACAGCGATGCCAAAGCCATTCCATGTCAACTTTAGCCATTAGGCATGTCGCGCTCTTAGTGGGTCGCTCCGAAAAGTTAATCACATAAATACCGTTCTCAACATGCCCAACAAAGGCTACTTTAAGAGTCTTGCTCCACAAGAGGGCCACAGACTCAATATAAAAGAAGGTGGCAAAGCCCATGAGTGCAAGTTGACAAACCGAAAGTAAGTTGTATGCAAGGCACTCAACAAGCATGACTTTCTCGATCGTAAGATCATGAGAAATGACAACTTTGCCAAGACCCAATACCTTAGAAGATGAGGCATCACCTTGTTCGACATTGGTGGGAATAGACGAAACTTTGTGCATGTCCACCACCAAGTCCTTGCTTCTGGTCATATGATTTGTGGCTCCACTATCGAGCAACCATGATCCCCCACCAGAAGCAAACACCTACAAGAGATCAATGCTTGGTTTTAGGTACCCATTTTGTAACGGGTCCTTTGATGTTAGCAACAAGGGTCTTAGGAACCCAAATAGACCATTCAATGTACTCATAAGAAGAACCAATAAATTTGGCATAAACATGCCCATCACTTGCATGGCATAACACATAAGAAGGGTTAAAGTCGCCGACTTTGTTGGAAGGAGTGTCATTGCCCTTCTTCACACCACCACCCTTCGTATTGTTCTTCTTATCCTTAGGAGTACCCTCTCCCTCCTTCACAAATATTTGCTTGAGAGGAGGAGGTTGTTTGATCTTCTCATTCTTCTTCTCATTCTTCTTCTTCTTCTTCTTGGACTTGGGTGCAAACCCAATCACCTCCTTGGCCACAACTTCCTTTTGATTGCTCAAAAAGTCATTGAGATTCTTCTCACCTTGTGTACATGACACAATGCCTTTCTCAAGTTGCTCCGTCAACTTGGCATTCTCCTCCACAAAGATGCACATGCTCACAGCATGGGTTAGTAGCATTTGTGTTATCAATTAAAACCATATGAGGAAATGTGGATTTCTCCTTGGTTAGCCTCACTTGGAGTTGATCGTGAGACTCTTTGAGGCTAGCATGAGCACTCTTCAAGGCCTTGTGAGCCTGGTCAAGTAGGTCAAATTCCTCCTTGAGTCTAGAATGGTCAACCCCAAGTTTGGCCTTCTCAGAATTTAGCACACGAGAGACAACAAGAGCATGGTCAAGATGTTTCTTTAATTTAGCATGATCATCATTGTGTGACTCCTCAAGAGCCAAACGATGACCACGCTCTTCCTCAAGCGCATTAGAGAGATCCAATATATCATCGACATAGTCAAGACTATGCCCTTCCAGCTTAGAGATGGTCTCTTCGTGAGCCTCGATCATGTCATTGGCATCACCAAGTTGTTACAACAGAGCAACGAAGTGCTTCTTGGTCTTACCTTTGAGATTTCCCATTAAAGACTCAAATTCATTCTCCTCCTCCTTCGCCCCCTCACTCTCATCATTGCAATCCGTCAAGGAAGGATTAGTAGTGATGGTAGTCTTGATGTTGGGGGTTACCTTGTTGGTGGCTTTAGCCATGAGGCACTTGGCGGTGATGTTCTCGTCGGCTGAACCAAAGAGGGACACCCGTGGAGTTGTTGCAATGGCAACAGAGGCCATGTCAACCGTCTCACCATCTTCGTCATCATCATCATCCTCATTCTACTCTTCTTGTGCCACCAACCCCTTGGGAGGAGTCTTCTTGGTGAAATTCTTCTTGTTGGGGAAAGACTTGGCCTTGTCTTTTCGAATAAGCTTGCCACCATTGTCTTCCCTCTTCTCGTACGGGCAATCCACAACAAAGTGACTCACATTGCCACAATTATAGCATGTACTCACACGTTTCTTGCCCTTGGTGCCACTTGAGTTGTTCTTGTTGAAGTTGGGCACTGTGTTCTTCTTGTTGCCCCAAAATTGCTATGAAGCAAGAGCCATGTGCAACTCTCCTCTTCTTCCTCTTCATCCTCTTCTTCCGCACTAGCCTTGGCCTTCAAAGCAAGGTTAGGCTTCTTTGACCGTTGAGCATGCAACACCGCATTATCGACTGTCTTGTCCAAGATCCTCATTGCAACAAAGTCATCCAACACTTCACTTGAGGACAGGGCGTGGAAGTCCGGCCTTTGATGGATGATGGAGGACATGGCCTTGTAGTAAGGCATCATGGCCTTGAGAAACTTGCGCTTTATCCAATTGTCATTCGTATCCTTGCTCCCATGATCTCGGAGTGAGACCGCGAGAGTAGTTAATCGGTAAAGCTCTCAAGGTTCTTCATCCTCAATCATAGAAAACTCATCGGCTTCATCTTGCACCACTTCAAAGTTTGAGCGTTGAATGCTTGCACTTCCCTTGTAAAAGGATACAACATGCTCCCATGCTTCCTTGGCCATGGTGAAGGGTCGGAGATGAGCAATATCTTTGGGAGGAATAGCTTCTTGGAGAATTAAGAGAGCGGACTCGTTGAATTGATGATCCGTGGCTTCTCTTGGAGTGAAGTTGCTAGGATCATGCGGGTAGAAATCTTGCTCAATAATTCTCCAAAGGTTAGTAGGACTATGATTTAAATGACGTTTAAAGCGATACACCCAAGCTGCAAAATCCTCATTTTTCACAAGCTTAGGAGGCGGACCAACATGATTCCTATGCGTGGAAGGGACCAGTCTTCTATAGGTGAGGGGAGGCTCAACATGGGCAAAGGAGCCACTCCCAATCCTACCACTAGGCAAAGGAACTTCCTCACTACTAGCTTCCCCCTTTTGGGAGTTAGCATCCGCCACCTTGTTAGCGGGATCAACCACTTCCAACGGTTCAGTGGATAATTTAAGCCCATCAAGAAACTCCTTAAACATGCCTTTAACCTTGGCTGTCATGGAGGTTCTCAATGTGTCCAAGGCCGCATTGAACTCCTCGCGAGAGACTAAGGATCCCCCATCGGCCATAGACGAGGAAGGATTCACACCGGGGTGCTCCTCCCCCTCGTCTCCGGTGCCAACCATACTCTTCAGACGGTAAAGTCCTTAATAAAGAGACGAGGCTCTGATACCAATTGAAAGGATCGATATGGTTGGCTAGAGGGGGGGTTGAATCGGCAACTAACAATTTTTAGCTTTTCTAGACCAAAATAAACTTAGCATCAAAGTAGGTTGTCTAGATGTGCAACTAGGTGAGAAGCCTATGATGCAACAACAAAAAGCACACAAGCAAGCAAGGGATACAACACAATGAAAGCTTGCACAAGTAAAGGTAAGAGGTAACCAAGAGTGGAGCCGGAGGAGACGAGGATGTGTTATCGAAGTTCCTTCCATTTGAGAGGAAGTACGTCAACGTTGGAGTGGGGTGGAGGCACAATGCTCCCCAAGAAGCCACTAGGGCCATCGTATTATCCTCATGCCCTCACACAATGCGAGATGTCGTGTTTCCACTTGGTGCCCTTGAAGGCGGCGACCGAACCTTTACAAACAAGGTTGGGGCTATCTCCACAACTTAATTGGAGGCTCCCAATGACACCATGAAGCTTCACTACAATGGAATATGGCTCCGAGGTGACCTCAACTATCTAGGGTGCTCAAACACCCAAGAGTAACAAGATCCGCAAGGGATTAGTGGGGGAATCAAATTTCTCTTGGTGGAAGTGTAGATCGGGGCCTTCTCAACCAATCCCTAGAAAATCAACAAGTTTGATTAGGTAGGAAGAGAGATCGGGCGAAAATGGAGGTTTGAGCAACAATGGAGCTTGGGGAGGGAAGAGGTAGTCTTCTTGAGGAAGAATACCCCCTTTATATAGTGGGGGAAAAGATCCAACCGTTATCCCCTCACTCAGCCCGCGCGGTGCGGTACTACCGCAAAGGGTTGCGGTACTACCGCTGCACTGTGCGGTACTACCGCTTGCACGGTAGTGACCAGAAGAGGCCCTGTTACATAGGGTAACAAGCGGTAGAACCACTGGAGCGATACTACCGCATGCCCCTACGGTACTACCGTAAGGCATGGCTCATCTGGGGCTGAAAATGCATGGAATAAATAAATTACTTCCATAACAACTTCCGCTGAGTTCAGAGCTGTGCAAAAATTCGGCACAGTGCTACCGCTCATAGGGAGCGGTACTACCACATAGGAGCAGACGTAAAAAATTACATCCGCGCCTACTTCCGCATGCGTCAGCGTCAGGGCTGGAGGCAGCGGTACTACCGCTCACTAGGAGCAGTACTACTATTGTGACCTGCGGTACTACCACACCTTGGAGCGGTACTACCGCAAGCCCCTATGGTACTACTACTCCCTTGAGCAGTACTACCGTATGCCACAGACACTTTAACATTTGGCAGCATTCATTTTGCAGAGACAAAGATAAACGGAGGGTGCTCCAACGATGCGAAAGAAAGGTGGTGCAATAGAACAGATGTGTACATGTTGATTCCACCCTAACCTTTCCGGAGCGGACCCCCTCTTAATAGTATGGCTTTCCTACGACTCAAAACCACCAAAAAGAACCATAGAGAACAATCGTCTTTGATAAGCTCTGAGGGGCACCGAACGTCTTGCGCCTAGATATGAAATATCTGAAATGCTCAATGCACACGGTTAGTCCGCAAATGTACTGTCATCAATCACAAAACCACTTAGGGAGAAATATGCCCTTACAGCAGTTCGTCTAGAGATCAGAGATGGCATTCAATTATAAAACTCGTGGTATTGAGCATCTTTGCAACTTCTACCCGTAAGGCGCGGCTATCGGGCCCTGCCCGGCAGCCACCCTTTTGTACTGGCCTTGCCTCAGCTGCATGTAACCCCTTGTACAAAGCCAGGGCGATGACCCTGAGCAACACAGAAATAAACGAAGCATTGGGGGCGACCAATTTGCATGCATGCATGAGCATTCCAAGAGCATTTGCATATGCATACAGATAGGATCGCATCCTGCATCATTCTTATCTAGATGAAGCTACAGGTCCCTACTGTGGACTTGGCTTCTATAGGGAGTTGGGGAGATGGACCAGCAGTGCAATCCCCGGCAAGCCAAAAAAATAAGTTCTACCTCTTGTCCATAAGTGCTCTGTAAGCTGAAACTTGTGCATAAGAAAACCTCACCGCTCTTTGAAGCATAGGTGCTCCCACCTTTGGCTCGAACGTTGCTTTGGCCTAGGTGGTCGCAACGGCCTTTGATGAAAAAGAGTTGGCGGGGGGCTGGTCCCTTTATTTTTTGCCCGGTAGACTCCGGTCCTCGGCAACAAAACAAAAACGGTACCGGCAGGATATCCTGCCGGGGAAGACTCATTTATTTAACTAAAGAGGCATCCCACCTCTGCATGGACATACACATGCACGAGTTCCCGGCAAGACTCATCTTTTTCATTAATATGTTTATCATACAAGTACAAGCTTTACAGAACACAAACATGGACTCGAGAGATTACATTATTTGAATTAAAATTTGGCAAGTGCCTACAAACATGGACCCCTAATGCCCTTTCTTGTCCCTCTCCCACTAGGCACGGCAGGTGAAAGCAAAGAGGGCAAAAGGAGCACCTGGGTGGGAGCCGAGTCCAACCCAATCAGGCTCCAGGAGAGGTAGCCCGGCAGGGAAGGGAGAGCACTGACGAAGGCGATGATGGAGAGCATGGCGGAGACAACCTCCCTACCACCGCCACGAGGGCCAGCAGGACGTGACAGGGCTAATGAAGCTGCAGCACGAGATGAAGCCTGTCGGGGTCCAGCTGGAAGATGTCAGGAAGCATCATCACCACCTCTACATCCAACTTCCCGGCAATCGCCTTGCTGGGGAGAAAACGCAGGTATAGATGATGGTGCCACCCCGTGATGAAGATGGTGCAGGCGTTGGTCAGTCGGAGTCGGAGTTGTTGCAGTCGGCGTCATCACTGTCACTGTCCTCCCCGTCGCCTTCTCTTGAGGAGGAGCTTTCGTCATTGGTGGAGCTCTCCGTGCAGCACCCTAAGCGAATTCTCGAGTGCCCGAAGATCTTGATGGAGAGCAGGCCAATCTCCATTTATTTGAACCAGAGAACATGCCCCTCCGTCAGCCTATGGGCTCGGGCAAAGGTCTTCCAGCCGTGGCGGAGATACATGAGATGAGGAGCGGGGAAGTCGACATCAATCCACATGTCGCCATTCCTGCAGCCACTCATGTGCAGGCTCAGAGCGCGTGGAAGCTCAAGCTCCATTTCCCGTGTGAATGGAGTAGGGAGACGGAGGTGGCCGCACGGTGGTTTGTACAGCCTGATGATGAACTCTCGAGCCTGATCTCCGACGTGGCCTTCCATCGGGGGAGGAGCCGCCGGTGGGGACGTGGCCAAAGCGCCGCCCCGTCCTCCTCTTCCTCAAGCACCGCGGTGGCCACAACCTTGCCCCCTCCTTCCACCTCTCGCAACGGGTTTCGGAACCATGGGGTCCGGAGGAGGGGGGATACATTGTCAAGCAAAAGCCCTCGTTGCCGCCGCTGGAATACCACCGTGCCCTCATCCTCTCACCATGGTGAAGTGAAGAAAGATTGCAGAGGAGGAAGAAGAAGAAGCAGGTGTGTATGAAGATGCACCACTCCTACCCCCTCTTATAGAAGGATGAGGCAGGGGCTGGCGTCTCGCCCAGGGGACGGCTGCCCCGCTCCCCCAATACGGCCTCCATGACCATCCAGTGGCTCAGGGAATCAAGACCGACCCGCTGCTCCAACCAGTGACGCCTAATTTTCTGCCATGACACTCGTGCCCGTGCTCTCTGCATCCACCACCTACCCCTCCTAATGCATGGAGTACACGTGGTGGGTGCGCTCGAAGCAGGTGGCAAGTGGGATGGTAGTTTCCATCCCGTGATCGTGGCGCGTGGGCACCCCGCAGGCCGCGATCTGAGTTTTTCCACAACGTTGCACACGATGTGCGGAAAAACCGGAAACTGGCCCAGGCTCAAGATTAATGAAGAAGCAAAGAAGACCTCAAGAGACCAGCCTCTTTGGTGCCCCTGCCTGTGCACTTATTAGGGCCTACCCCGACAATGCTCGGTAGCGCGATCAGGGCAGGCCCGGGGGCTTCTGTCGGTGCAACAAACCCGGGGTCTGTTTCCTAGACTATGCACAGGCACGGGAACAAGATTATGGCACCAGGCCATGCCAGAGCACAAGAGACCAAGATCTTCGAAGGACCAACATGCATATCAAGAGGACCAAGGTTAAGCTCGACAAGCAAGATACCACCAGGAGAAAAGCCTCCATTGTCGGGCAGACAAGCTCGGCAAGGGCGGGGTCGCCCCCGGAAGAAAACATCCAAGACATCCCACCAGGGCCTGCCGGGACTCACGGAGGCAAAAAAACCACCTCACCAACCACTCCTCCACGACCCACGTTGCCAATCAATGCAGTGTCAAGCCGCAAAGTGATTAAGTGGCAGCCATTCGCCACATGGCAGCCTCTTTCTACAAAAATACCTATGGATGACACTCGTACAGCGACATGTCAAGCGAGCAGGCGTGAAGCTGGCAAAATAGCCTGGCAAGGCTTGTCGGGCAAGCAACGATGTGACGTTGAGCGGCGCAATTAATGCGCTCTGTCAGCTTGCAGAGTTTGGTATGATAGCACTGTTTGCTAGTTATCAGTGCATAATGACTGATTTTCCATTGTGGTGACCCCTTAATCTATAAAAGGAGACCCGTGGCAGCTATAGAAAGGGGTTAGAAGGTTGGATGCCCACACACTCATACACGCGTAGCCACTATCGCCCATAGGCAACCCCTGTCGGGCAAGTGTACTGCGCTCCACCACCATTCTTCCACCATCAATCCAGCAAAGTAGGAGTAGGGTTTTACGCCTCACGACAGCCCGAACCTGGGTAAAATTTGTGGCACCCCGGCTTAGAGAAACCGGTTTACCTTGCATTGCCAGCCCAGAGATCAAGTCTTCTATCAACACACAACAACATGGTACAGAAACAACTGCTTTATTGATGCTAGCGGATACATAAGTCAGATATTACATCGAGATAAGAGGCCAAGCGGCACACGGTGCAGCTGAATAGTATGTACATTACTTAATGAACATGAAAGGCCTCGATCATATCAACTACGCGGCAGCGGAATAACGATGAAGTGGAACTCCATAGTACAGGGACACCGACGTGGACATGATGCTAGACGAGGGATGCTCTCCGATTCGATTAGTCTTGCCTGAAAGCTGGCATGACACACCAGGTCAGTATATTGAATGTACTTGCAAGGTCACAACAAACATAAGCACAATGACAAACAATATCATGACAATTAATCAGATTAATGCAATGCAAGTGATACTATGGATGCAATGAAACCAACATGTGCACCGAGTCCCTCAGACTCACTTACCAGACGGGTTACCACTGTAACCGAACGGTGATCATACACAGATCACAACTGAAGCCAACCACTTACGATAATCTCATGATCCAAAAATCATCATGAAACCAGTGCCACAATAAATACTTAGTGTGCAAGATTAATTAAAATTGTTGATGCATGGTGTGACTTACTACCGAGTTGTGTCCATAACCAAGGACGCGGCTATCGATAGATTAAAATACACTCTGCAAAGGTTAGCGCACTTTACCCACACTACGGAACTCAAGGGCCTCGCACTCCAGTTCGAGTGGACCAAGGAGTTCCGACGAAACCCTTCCCTTGCCATGACACTCTCCTGGCCACTCTGACTCACTCCCCCTTAGGTCTAAGTCATGGGTGGCCCATGCCTACCAAAGGCATCTTCGGCCACCGTCGTGGAAAAATGGTCCCAAACGGGGACAAGGTACCATAAAAACAAACGAGCACACAAGGTTATGTCTGCTTACCGGGCCAAGGTACCGCACGCCCATAACCTTCCCTCGTTGGAGGCACCGGTAAGAGGCATGACAAAGGACCGAATCAAGACCCCCAATAAAGGTAAATGTGGTCGCACTGAAATGAACCCGATTCAGAGGCACCATGACTTGATCAACTTAATATTCAAGCTGGATTATTACCAGGTTTAACTTGAAAATAAACTCACTTCAAGTAATACGATGCCATGATCATGCAACTATTGGGTATGCTCAGTATGCAACTCATAAGAACGGATCAACAGCACAGAAATAACTTTCTTGCACTACTCATCAACAAAACTACTGATGTTACTACACTGGTTGTTATGAAACCTCATTTTTAGTCACTTATCTTGTATATGAAAATCTACTTATCAAAATAAACTACCATTATTTATCAAAGCATTATTATCAAGCCAAAAACTTTACTCTACTTGATTAAACTACTCCATGCAATCAACCAGTAACTAGAACAAGCATAACAAGCATGACAAAATAACTAAGCATTAAATTATAATTATTTAACTATTTTAAATGCATGAAAATTAGCTCATATTCAAGTAGAAAATCATAGATATTGAGATTACACCATCCAAATGTTATTGTGGCTTGCCTTAGTGCAGAGGAGGTTCACACACCTCCTGGATAGCTTCAAGACAAGTCTCTCCCTCTGAAAATATTTAAAAAACACAAAACAAAATATCAAGAACCACTCTGAAAATCACTAGAAATTCTAGGCAGCAAGGAAAACTCCACACTTTGGTGTGCTGCTAGAGTTTTCTGAAACAAACCAAATGCAAAAAGAATCAACTCATTTGGACTTATAGGCTAGGAGATATTCATGGTCAAAGTTCTGGTCAAAATATTTGAATTAATTTGAATTAAAAGAAAACCTAGGGGGTGACGTCGATGGTGTAAAGCCAAAAGACGCCTCCACTCGTACCACTTCGGGTGCGAGTGGAGAGGCTGACATTGGGCCCAACCGGTCAGAAGAGAAGGGAGGGGAGAGAAACAGAACGCTCGTCGGAGCTCACGCTGGCGAGGAGGAGTCCTTGGGCTAAGCTGGAGGGATAGAATTGGAGAGAGGGCTACGGCACACCTACCTGTACCCGTGGCACGACGAGAGACGACTGGAGCTGCTCGCAATCAACCTCGCAAGAAGCAGCAGCGGTCGGGTCTTGCCGGAGAGGAAGAAGGCGGCGGCGAGGGGCTGTTCTAGGGTCTCTGCAGCTTCGGGACGCGCCTAGGTGGTTGGTTGGGCTCTAGGAGGTCGGGAACAAGGTGGCTAAGCTACGGGTGTTGCCGGCGACCTCAGGTCGGGCACGGCGGCCAGAGGCCTGCCCGGCCGGGCTGCGGCTGTGCTGCGTGTGTGTGTGGAGGTTGGATGGTGCGGTGGGTTGCTCTGAAACGAAGGGGAGGGCTCAATTTATAGCCAGAGGGGGAAGGGGGTATGTGTCGCTGTTGGAGTTCTCTGGAAGACGGCAAGAGGCGACAAGGGGCATTAGCGGGGGTGCGAGAAGCTCAGCGATCACGTGGAGGCTGTCCACGCTTGCGGACGAGCACAAGGAGGAGGGGGAGAAGAAGACAGGGGCACGAGTGCACTATGGCTTTTGGCCGCGACGCACCCGTGCTGGATGCGGTGTCTCCGGCGTTGGCAAGCACCAAGGAGAGGTCAAGGGCGATGAGACGAAGGTGGTGGCGCGGTGCAGCAGTCGTCGGCGAGCTCTGGCTCGGGCACGCGCCGAACAGAGGCACTGGCACGACGCAGAGCACGTCGAACACATGCCAGGCCCTGTGTCCACACGCAGTCACTGCCCTGGCATTGCCAAAACAATGCCCAAATGCTGCCAAACCTTGTCTGGGCTAAAGTACACATAGTGTTTAGTCTAAGAAAGGTGAAAACTCAAACCCAGGCCGACTAGAAGTGACTCAAGCTTGCTGGCAAGTTTCTGGACAGAAACTTGGTCGCCAAGTTTGGCTAGCTTCTAGAAGGCCATTAGGGCTGATCTCTTGGGGTTAAGGGTTTCTTAGGAGGGTGTCTAAGCTCAAGAAAGATCAGCTACAAAAGATTAAGGAAAAATGCACTTGCTGTACAAAGTGCATTTTTGGGCCAGAAAGGAAAAGATTTTCTGTAGCAAAAATATTACAAAAAGTCATGCAATATTTCTACTCAAGGAAGTGGGCCAACGTTCAAAGAAAATTCAAGAATTATCTCAGGATTTTTGGACCTATAGAAATTGGGGTTGCTTTGGATCTCTAATTTCTGAAATGAGCTTTCAGAAACAAAATGAATATTTTCACTTATGAAAAATATTCAATGGGCCATTCTATGGTTTTAGAAAGAAATGGAGTTGGATGAGATGCAGATGGGTCACTTGGGTGAAAGTCAAGGGCATGCCCAAGTGACAAGTCCATTTGAATTGATTCTAAAAACTCAAAACCCAGGCAAAGGCAAATCAAATCCGGAAAAAGAGAGAGGCAAAAACTAGGCTGTCACAAAATTGCCTGTGTGATTTCTGTTGTGCTGCCCCACGTTCTTCTGCTCTTTGTGCAACATGACATCCCCCCTGGCGAACCAACAAGGGACCCTTGGTCCCATAGGTGGTCGTGGTTACCCACGACAGCCCCCGTCAGGGCACCCCTCTGGTACTTCTTTGGCCCAAGTTGTTCCTTCATATCCATAAAAATTCTCCAAAAAGTTTTGCTACTTTTGGACTCCGTTTGGTACTGATAATCTGAGAAGTAAAAAACAAGCAAAAAACAACAACTGTCACTAGGCACTATGTCAATAGGTAGTCCGAAAACATGATATAAAGTTGCTACAAAATATTGTAAAACATCCAAGAATGATAATATAACAGCATGGAACAATCAAAAATTACAGATACGTTGGAGATGTATCATGATGCTCTTTGGGTCTCTCCACAAGGGTCCATACTTTGTTGCGGGGGAAGTTGTTGAGTTTCATGCGTGGCACCTACCAAATCTGGGTCGACAATTGCATCTTCAACCCTAAGGGGCTCAACACAAGAGACAAACGAGTGATGTTCACAAAAGTTTGCCAGACGTCTACGAGTAGTTACCCCATTTTTTATGCTTCCATAGATGTTCTTGGTGATATGTTGAAGATGCTTCAACTTGGTGGCCACTTTTTTCTCTTTGAGTGCAAGCTCTTCTTCACTTGGTTTTGTACTTCATGAAGAAGCTTGTCCTTGAGATTGTTTTAGCCTTGGAGACACCCTTCTCTTCACAACCACAATTTCTTGTTCATTTGGAAGTGACGATGATGAAGATACTTGTGGTTGTGGTTGATCTTGATCTTGATCTAGAACTTGAGATTGATCTTGAGCCTCACTAATTGGTTATTCACCATTTGAAAGAGATTACCCTTGATCTTGCTTGGGAACATGAGGGACTTGATCTTGTTCTTGGATATGTACATGATGTCCCATAGCATCTTGTACAAGTGGTGACGGTGATGACTTCCCTTGTGGAGACTCCACAAGAGGGGCTCTTACTCCTTCTTCTCTTAATTGAACTTGGGGTGTTTCTTGTGGAAGAATGTGGCCTATCCCCATAGTCCTTATAGCTTGTGAAGGAGCCTCGTCACCTACAACACTAGGAACAATTTGCTCCACACGGGAACCGTTATCTCCATCAAACTCCACATTCACCGTTTCCTCAATGCATCCGGTGGATTTATTGAGAACTCGGTAAGCATGAGAGTTTGGTGCACATCCAACAATTATGCCCAAATAAGTTTTAGGCTCAAACTTAGCTAAACGGGATATTTTGTTTAGAATGTACCACTTACAACTGAATACCCAAAAGTATTTGACGTTAGGCTTTCTCCCGATTAGGAGTTCATATGGTGTCTTGTTCTTGAGCTTGCGAAGATAAAGCCGGTTTGAGCATGACACGCGGTGTTGATGGCTTCGGCCCAAAGCTTGTCTGGAGACTTATACTCGTCAAGCATGGTTCTAGCCATCTCAATTAGAGTCCAATTCTTTCTCTCCGCAACACCAATTTGTTGAGGAATATATGGTGTGTCATATTGATGCTTTATCCTCTCTTCACTCAAGAACTCATCCATTGTGTAATTCTTGAACTCGGTGCCATTGTCACTTCGAATTGCCTTGATCTCACAATTATGTTGACATTGAGCTTCTTTGGCAAAGTTGATGAAGGTTTCATGAGTTTCATCTTTACCCTTGAGAAAGAACACCCAAGTATATCTTGTGTAGTCATCAGCAATGACAAGGCAATACCTCCTCCATCCCAAACTATCATAGATTGGAGGCCCAAAGAGATCCAAGTGGATAAGCTCGAGAGGCCTCAAGGTGGTGATGATAGTCTTCACTTTATGAGCTTTTCCATGAAGTTTTCTGTCAATGCAAGCACTACAAGTACGATCTTTGGCAAAAGACACATTGGTTAGTCCAAGGATGTGCTCCCCCTTTAAGAGAGCTTATAAATTTCTCATGCCAACATGGGCTAGCCGTCGGTGCCATAGCCACCCCACTTCGGCCTTGGCCATTAGGCATGTTGCAAGATGAGTTTTCTCTTTTGAGAAATCAACCACATAAAGGTTGCCTTCAATATGCCCAACAAAGACCACTTTGAGATTGCTTCTCTTAAAGACAGTCACATGGAGTTCACAAAAATGAGAATCATAACCGGCATGTGCCAATTGAATTGTTGAAAGTAAATTGTAGTGAAGGGATTGGGCAAGCATGACATATGAAAGTGGCGAATCATTAGAGATTACTACATTGCCCAAACCCGATACCTTGCCCTTGCTATTGTCACCAAAGGATATGTTCTAAGAGGCCTTAAGTGAATCAATGAACTCCACAAGCATCTCCCTTTCTCCGGTTATATGATTTGTGCATCCACTATCGATCACCCATTGTTTTCCACTGGAGATATAGTCCTACAAGAATCAACCTTTGGTTTTAGGTACCCATTTTTCAATTGGTCCTAGAGAGTTAGCAACAAGGGCCTTAGGAACTCAAATAGTCCATGCATAATCATCATAGTTAGTGCCAACAAATTTTTCGAAAGGATAACCATCATCTCCTCACATGGGGACATAAGATGGATTATTCTTGCCAGCAAAATCCTTGGGTATGGCCTTGTCCCTAGTGACCTTGCCATTCCCAACAACCCTGTTTTCCTTGTCCTTCTCCTTGTGCCCTTCTTTCACAAACACTACCTTTTGGGGAGGAGGGGTCGGACCAATCTTCTTCTTGTTGCTCATCTTCTTGTTCTTACCTTTCTTGGATGCGGGATCAAACCCAATTTCCTACTTGCTAACACACTCCTTTTGATTACTCAAGAGGTCATTGAGGTTTTTCTCCCCTTGAATGCATGACACAAGCCCTTTCTAAATTTGGGCCTTTAACTTCTTATTCTCCTCTTGGAGAGAGATGCAACCATGAACAAAGTTAGCCGTATATGATTCAACATTTAACTCCATATGAGGTACGAAAGTAAGGGCCTTAATGGTTGTAGCACTACTCCAGGATGCTGCTAACGCGACACTACGATCAGAGACCCTTTGACGAAATTGTGTGTGATGCATTAATCGCAAACGGTGATGTAAAAACCCCGTCAAAAAGATGCAATTGCGATGGCGGATACATCAAACATGGTTCAGATTTTAGTTACGTGTGTGATGTGGGGCATACGGTTCAGTTCAATGAACTGTTTGTGATGCAGAAGAAGAACAGAAACGACAGCAAAATGTAGGTGTGTGTGATATACGACATACAGTTCAGTCGGATTAACTATTTGTGATGAAGCCGAACAACAGAAATGGGCAGCCAGATGAAGGTGTGTGCGATTGAGGGCATACACTTCAGACGGATGAACTGTTTGCGATTAGGCAACACAACAGATATGGTTAGTCAGATCAACGTGTCTACGATTGACGGCATACACTTCACACGGATGAACTATTTGCGATTAGCCACAATAGGCAAAAATAGTTAGACAGATCAACGTGTGTGCGCTAGACGAGCGCACATTCTAATTAAAAGAAGTGTGTGTTATGGTAATAACGAGCGCGCACGGTTGTTGGAACAAGACGTGTGCTGACATCGCCTATTGCGGTGCACCCTATGGTGCAAACACTACATACGCGACCGAGAAAATGTGCCCACGTTACGCCGCCCGGGAATAGTGCTGCACTTAGAAATTATAGAACCGTCAATAAATTTTGAGCCTGCGTCCTGTCACATTCCAAATTACTACCACGCTATATTTAATTGCAAACCTGTTCACACCGATCAAAATCTAAACGGTTTCCTGCTTAGGAGCATATTAGTACTCGGTTATAAATACTACTACTCCAAGATGACTGCACATTCCTCCTCAACTCCTCATCCACAAAAACAAACAAGTCATTCGTCATCGTACCCTTGCGACTGCCATGGCCAGCATGAGTTCTGGGTCGAGAGATTACTACCAGGGAGATGCTAGCATGGAAGCAGAAGCACGAGAGATGTCCCTCCTTGCCACGAAAGCAGCCGACATGTCCCGCCACACGGCCGTAGCAGCACAAAGGTCTCGCCTCGCCACCAAAGCAGCACAGAGGCCCTGCCGCGCCCTCAATGTAGCAGACTGTTCCGGGCGCGCCGCGGTAGCAGCAAAGATGTCCCAGCGCACCACAAAGGCAGAAGAGATGTCCTCCCGCACCGCGGCGGCCTGGTAAAATGTCTTGCGGGCACGTGAGGACTCTCACAGGTGCATGCGCGCTATGCTCGATGACCTAATGGGTCGGATCTCCGACTGGAAGAAGCTGCAGGATGAGATGAATGCCTCGTTTGAAAATGCTACCAACGTCATCCGGGGACTCGGGGAGGACAAGGGGAAGCTTCGCACCGAGCATGACCTACTGAGGGCAAAGATCGTGAGAAGGATGAAGCAGCACGAGGAGACCATAACCTTGTTAAAGAGGACCAGTGTCATCGTCAAGAACTTATGGACAAGAATGCCATGCTCCGCACCGAGCGCCAAATGCTGGTGGAGGAATCCGTGGATGCTCTCAAGAAGCATCTTGAGGACATGAAAGAGCTCATCGCTGCTCGCCACGTGAACTAGTCTCCACGGCCTGCAGCATGATGTTGCTTGAACTACGTTGGTATTTCCCCAAAGAGGAAGGGATGATGCAGCACTTCTAGAGTAGGTATTTCCCTTAATGATGAGACCAAGGTTATCGAACCAGTAGTAGAACCACGCAACACTATGTAAATGGTACCTGCACACAGAGAACAAATACTTGCAACCTGACGTGTTAAAGGGGTTGTCAATCCCTTTCGGGTAATGGTGCCAGAAATTGTCAAGTGGACGTGATAAAATTGTAGTAGATTGATAGATGCAAATAAAAGCAAATAAAATTCAGCAAGGTATTTTTGGGTTTTTGGTAATATAGATCTGAAAATAAAAGTGGCAGACAAATAAAAAGGCAAATAACAATATAGATCTGAAAGTATATAATGAGAAAATAGACCCTGGGGCCATAGATTTCACTAGTGGCTTCTCTTGAGAAAAATAGCATACGGTGGGCAAACAAATTAGTCTTGGGCAATTGATAGAACATCAAATAATTATGACAATTTCCAGGCAATGATCATTATATAGGCATCACATCCAAGATTAGTAGACCGACTCCTGCCTGCATCTACTACTATTACTCCACACATCGACCGCTATCCAGCATGCATCTATTGTATTAAGTTCATGGAGAAACAGAGTAATGCAATAAGAGTGATGACATGATGCAGATGAGATCTATTCATGTAGGAATAGACCCCATCTTGTTATACTTAATAGCAATGATACATACGTGTCGTTTCCCCTTCTGTCACTGGGATTGAGCACCATAAGATCGAACCCATCACAAAGCACCTCTTCCCATGGCAAGAAAAATCGATCTAGTCGGCCTAACAAAACCAAAGATTTGAAGAATAACTACAAGGCTATAAGTAATCATGCATATAAGCGATCAAAAGGCTCAAATAACTTTCATGGATAAAAAATAGATCTGATCATAAACTCAAGGTTCATCGGATCCCAACAAACACACTGCAAAAAAGAGTTACATCAAATAGATCTCCAAAAGACCATTGTATTGAGAATCAAGAGAGAGAGAGAGAGAGGAAGCCATCTAGCTACTAACTACGGACCCGTAGGTCTACAATGAACTACTCACGCATCATCAAAGAGGCACCAATGAGGATGATGAACCCCTCCGTGATGGTGTCTAGATTGGATATGTTGTTTCTGGATCTTGCGGCGGCTAGAATAGTTTTTTGTCGACTCCCCTAGGGTTTCTGGAATATTGGGCATTTATAGAGCAAAGAGGCAGTGTGGGAGGCGGCCGAGGTGGGAACAACCCACAAGGGCACGCCTGGGCCCCCAGGCATGCCCAGGTGGGTTGTCCTCCCCTCGGAGCCCCCTCTGGTACTTCTTTGGCCCAACAGATGTCTTCTGGTCCAGAAAAATCACCTAAAAGTTTTGCTGCATTTGGACTCTGTTTGGTATTGATTTTCTGCGAAGTGAAAAACCAGCAAAAAAACAGCATCTGGCATTGGGCACTATGTCAATAGGTTAGTCCCTAAAAATGATATAAAGTTGCTATAAAATGATTGTAAAACATCAAAGAGTGATAATATAACAACATGGAACAATCAAAAATTATAGATACGTTGGAGACATATCAGCATCCCCAAGCTTAATTCCTGCTCGTCCTCGAGTAGGTAAATGATAAAAACGGAATTTTTTGATGTGGAATGCTGCCTAACATGTTCATCACATATTATTTTCTTTGTAGCATGGACATTTAGACTTTTATATGATTCAAAGCAATAGTCTAGTTTTGACATGAAGATTTCAATACTCAAGCATATCAATAAGCAACCATGTCTTTCAAAATATCAATGCTAAAGCAAGTTATCCCTGGCCCATTATGCTCAATCATTGATCCAACCATGAAACACACTCGCATGTTAGCTACACCCAATGCTCAAGTGGTGCTTTATAAGAGAAGATGGAGACTCAAATAAAAATAAAAATGCATAAAGTAAATAGAAAGGCCCTTCGCAGAGGGAAGTAGGGATTTGTAGAGGTGCCAGAGCTCAAAGCAAAAACATAGAGACAAAACATTTTGGGTGGCATGCTTTTCCTGTCAACGAAAATGATCGAGTAGTTCCCAATACTTTCCATGCTAGATATATCATAGGCGGATCCCAAACAGAAAATAAAGTTTATTCATTTTTCCACCATACTTTCACATTCCACGGCTAACCGAATCCATGGGTGTCGTCCATACCAACACTTTCCAAGGAATTTATTATTTGACAACATAAAGTAAATTCATTTTTCATTTTGGGACTGGGCATCCCTAATACCTTTGATGTACTCTCGTGCAATGACAAGTGAATAAACACTCATCTTGAGAATAACACATCTGGCATGGAAAAATATCAGCCACCCCCTACCGTCTCATGAGCGGTATGACCACAGAAAAGAGAAATTTATTTTGAAATTAGAGATGGCACATACAAATTTGCTTAGAACAGCAAAAGAATACCGCATATAGGTAGGTATAGTCGACTCATATGGCAAAATTGGGTTTAAGGATTTTGGATGCACAAGTAGTGGTCATACTTAGTGCAAGTGAAGGCTAGCAAAAGATTGAGAAGCATCCAACCAAGAAATGAAAAATCTCATAAGCGAGCATTAAGCATAACTAACACTGAATAATGCACGACAAGTAGGATGTAATTTCATTGCATAACTATTGACTTCCGTGCTTGCATTGGGAATCACAAACCTTAACACCAACGTTCTTACTAAAACATAATTACTCATTAACATGGATCACATATTGCAAAACTATTACAAAGAATCAAGTTTGCTTTGTCCAATGATCTTCATGAAAGTTTTTATTATATCCCTCTTGAATATCTATCACTTTGGGAGTAATTTCATATGTTGCTTTTGATAGCTCAAACAAATCTATGTGAAGAACATGAGCATAAAAAAATCTTCTCTCAAAATAATTTAAGTGAAGCAAGAGATAATTTATTAAATTTTTTACTAACTCTCAAATAAATCTAAGTGAAGCATGAGAGCATTTCTTCAAAAATACTAAAGCACACCATGCTCAAAAAGATATAAGTGAAGCACTAGAGCAATTCCATAGCTCATAAAGATTTAAGTGAAGCATAGAGTAGTGATTTGCTTTGTTATACTAATGATCCCCAAGCTTAGGCTCTTTTTACTCCTTATTACTTCATCCATCGTGATCTCACCAAAAACCTAAAAACTTCAATCACACAAAACTCAACAAAACCTTCGTGAGATCCGTTAGTATAACAAAGCAAATCACTACTCTAAGTACTTTTGCAACCCATTCATATTTTATTTTTGCATTATATCTACTGTATTCCAACTTTACTATAGCTTATACCCTCCAATACAAACCATAGATTCATCAAAATAAGCACACAACGCAAAGAAAACAGAACTTGTCAAAAATAGAACAGTCTATAGTAATCAGGGAACTTCGTATACTTCTGTAACTCCAAAAATTCTCAAAAATTATGACAGCGTGGGAAATTTGTGTATCAATCTTGCATAAAAAATTCAGAGCAAAAGCATGTTTTTGAGATTTATGGAAATTATTTTAATGGGCACAAAAGTTTCTGTTTTCCAACAAGATCAAATCAACTATCACCCAACATGATCCCAAAGGCTTTGCTTGGCACAAACACTAACTAAAACACAAAAAACACAATCATAACAGAGGCATAATTGTGCAAACACTCAAGAACAGAAAGAAAAAGACAAAAATAAAATTTATTCATTGGGTTGCCTCCCAACAAGCGCTATCGTTTTATGCCCCTAGCTAGGCATAAAGCAAAGATTCAAGTATTGTCATCCTTATTTTCCAACTCTTCAATCAAACACTTAGAATTCTGCAAAGATTTAGCATATAAATTTTCAACAATAATACTTCTAGGAACAAGTTTGAGAAATTCATTCTTGCCGGTAGGGTCTCTTATCACTTCAATAAAATTGGGTTGTTTCCTTTATCATTATTACTAGAAGTGGCACCCTTGTTCTTAGTAACTTGAGTAATCTTGCTAGTTTTTATGGGAGTTTCCTCAGTAGTTTTAGCAGAAGCAAAAGCCGTTCTTAGATTAGTAAAGATTTCTTCCAATTTATCAATCCGAGACGGGCTTTCTTCGATTCTTTCATGAATTATGGTCCCCTTTTCTTTTAACAACTTAAGAACTTCTCCCGTTTTGACCCAAACTTACTAGCAAAATTATGCATCTTTTTATCCAAGTTCTCGGTGTGTTCTTCGGTAAGCATTTTCTTTTCAATAGCATCTAGCCTTTCCATAACATGCTTAAGAGTTCAGGTTGTTTCATTAATCATAAGAGGTGGTGAACCCACTAGATTTCCCATAGCATTAAAAGCATCTAAAGAGGGACACATCAAGAAATTTTCACCAGTAATCGTATCAAGGACGAATCTATACCAAGTGGTGATGCGCACATAAAAACAGCAAAGAAAAATGACTCTAGATTGCTTACGAATAGATCTATTGTGAGCATTGCAAATTCTATACCAAGCATCTTTTAAATTCTCCCTCCCCTTTGTTTGAAATTAAGAACCTCATTCTCGGGGGTGCATGCAATAGAGGTAGAACTATCCATAGTGACAAAAAGTGACAAACAAAGTTGCACACAAAAACAGATCTGACAAGAAAACGGCAAACGAAAAAGAGAGCGAGTAAAACAACAAATGGTTGTGAAGTGGGGAGATTAAAACAAGAGGCAAATGGCAAATAATGTAAATTGAAAGGAGATGAGATTTGTGATTAGGAACCTGGTAGATGTTGATGATGTCTCCCCGGCAACGGTGCCAGATATTCCTTTTGATGTCGCTTGAACTACGTCGATATTTCCTCAAAGAGGAAGGGATGATGCAGCACAACTACGGTAGGTATTTCCCTCAGTGATGAGACCAAGGTTATCGAACTAGTAGGAGAACCATGCAACACTATGTAAACGGTACGCGCACACAAAGAACAAATACTTGCAACCCGACGTGTTAAAGGGGTTGTCAGTCCCTTTCGGGTAATGGTGCCAGAAATTGTCAAGTGGACGTGATAAAGTTGTATTAGATTGATAGATGCAAATAAAAGCAAATAAAATTCAGCAAGGTATTTTTGGGTTTTTGGTAATATAAATCTGAAAATAAAAGTGGCAAATAAATAAAAAGGCAAATAGCAATATAGATCTGAAAGTATATGATGAGAAAATAGACCCGGGGGTCATAGATTTCACTAGTGGCTTCTCTCGAGAAAAATAGCATACGGCGGGTAAACAAAATACTCTTGGGAAATTGATAGAACTTTAAATAATTATGAATATCCAGGCAATGATCATTATATAGGCATCACGTCCAAGATTAGTAGACTGACTCCTACATCTACTACTATTACTCCACACATCGACCGCTATCCAGCATGCATCTAGTGTATTAAGTTCATGGAGAAATGGAGTAATGTAATAAGAATGATGACATGATGTAGAAGAGATCTAGTCATGTAGGAATAGACCCCATCTTATTATATTTAATAGCAACAATACATACGTGTCATTTCCCGTTCTATCACTGGGATTGGGCACCTTAAGATCGAACCCATCACAAAGCACCTCTTCCCATGGCAAGAAAAATCTATCTAGTCAGCCTAACTAAACCAAAGACTTGAAGAAGAATTACGAGGATATAAGTAATCATGCATATAAGAGATCAAAAGACTCAAAATAACTTCCATTGTGACATAGTGACGATAATCTCCCCAGATTCAGACATAGTGACAACAAACCAATCTAGCAAACGGGAAAACAAAAAGAAAATGAAAACACAAATGGAAGAAGGGCGAAGGAAAGGGTGAATCTTTTCGAAAATCATTTTAGAAGTGGGGGACAGGAAAAGGAGAGGCAAATGGCGAATAATGTAATGCAAGAGATGAGAGTTTTATGATGGGTACTTGGTATGTCTTGACTTCTCATAGATCTCTCCGGCAACGGCGCCAGAAATTCTTCCTGTTACTACTTGAGCTTGCATTGGTTTTTCCCATAAAGAGGAAAGTGTGATGCAGCAAAGGAGAGATAAGTATTTCCCTCAGTTAGAGAACCAAGGTATCAATCCAGTAGGAGATAACGCACAAGTCACCAATACCTGCACACACAATCAAACACTTGCACCCAATGCGATAAAGGGGTTATCAATCCCTTCACGGTCACTTGATCTATTAGAGATAGATAGACAAAAGATAAAATATTTCTAGTTTTTTTTGGTTTATAGATCTGAAAGTAAAAGATTGCAAAATAGTATATCCAAAACTAATATGATGGAAAATAGACCTGGTGGCCATAGGTTTTACTAGAGGTTTCTCTCATGAAGGCAAATAATACGGTAGGTGAACAAATTACTGTCAAGCAATTGATAGAAAAGCACAAAGTTATGACGATATCCAAGGTAGTGATTATGAAATATAGGCATCACGTCTGTGTCAAGTAGACCGACTCCTGCCTACATCTACTATTATTACTCCACACATCTGTCGGATTACGGGTTCCACAAACTCTTGAGTGGTTCGAACTCTGGGGTGCATGCAGAGATCTCAACCTCCCCAGTCTGCCTACTCGCCAATCTCATAGCCTAGCACGACAAACTCTAAGGAAAGGGGACACAGCAGTTTACCCATGTTTGGGCCACCTTGCGATGTAAAACCCTACTCCTACTTTGTGGTGGATTTGCCTCGTGGGGCTGAGGATGAACTAGTACAGTGGAGAACAACTTCAGGAGGTGTGTTCTTGAGCTCAAGTGAGCTGACGAGGGAGGAATTGATTTGGTCGACTTGATCCATCGTCCCCCTTCCATGGCGGTGGCTAGGTCCTATTTATAGTGGCCTTGGCCCTCTTCCCAAATAAAGGTGGGAAGGGATCCCACAACGGCCAAATTTGAAGGGAGACAACTGGTACATCTTATCCTGACGAAAGTGGTCTTCGCCTGCAAAAGCCTCTAGTCATGACGTCGGGGTGGACTCGGCGATGACCTACGTCCTGCCATCCTGGTGGCCTTGGTCGTTTTGCACGGGAATGGAAACCTTTGGCTGCTTCCTCGGGACTCCGCGCATGCTGCTTGCCTCCTTTGCACCAAAGAGGAAACTAGTGCACTGCGCCCGCTGGCGCCCGCCTGGCCTTGGTCGTCATGGCTCACATCACTCGAACCTCATGAGGTGAGCCTTGCATAGAAATCTCCGCTCCTCGGGAGCCAACCTGAGGAGGCTGCTCCCTTTGGAGGTCTTGGTGTCGCCCGCCTCGTGAGGCTTGGACCCTTGCGAGGGTCTTGAGTTGTTGATGTTGAAGCTGGGCCATACCAGGCCATCAACGGTGCCATGCCATGGGTTGCAGGCAGGCACGTCTGGGTACCCCCATTCCCAGAACGCTGACAGTAGCCCCCGGGCCCAAGGCGCGCTCGGACTTGGCTTCAAGGCGAAGCCAAAGGGCAAGTGTGGAGCACCGCGGGCCCTAATCGCCTGCGGCCTTGGGCGACGCGTGGCGATTGATGGGACATGGGCGTCTCCGCTTCCCCATGCTGCCTTGGCAACCGTTCAGCTTGATGAGTCGCTGCTGCATGCAGAGAGAACCATCATTGCGCGGGATCATGGAGGCCAGCGGTTGGCTTCCCTTCGGCTATAAATGAGGGGGGAGGGGCAAAGCCCCCCTTGCTCATCTCCATCTTCCTGATGCCCGCTTCTTCTTCTCTGCCTTGCCATACTTGCAGAGCCCATGGCGCTGGCGAGGAGGTTCACTGCCGCCGAGAAGGGGAAGGCCCCCAAGGAAAGGCCAGTTTCGCTGTCGCCCAAGAGGGGTCGCGGCCGTACCCGCAAGCACGCTACAACCCCTGTGGTAGCTTCCAGGGGCGCAGGCACACTTCTCCTGGAGCTAGCGCCTCTCTTGGCAGCCGTGGCGGCGCTTCTTCTCATGGCAGGGCCCGCTGGGGACGTGGCCTCCCCCGCGATGAGGGGAGGCGCGCCATGGTCACCCGGCCTCCTCAGCCGCACTTCCCCTTGGTGGATGCACTCCCGGAGTTTGTCATGTGGTCGGAGAAGCCCGCCAGTACCTTGCTCCGGCTTCCATGTTTCTTCATCGGCGAGCCACCGGCCACGGGGCTCGATGGCCTCTGGCTGCAGGCTGACGACTACTGCAGCAGGGCCTCGGTGGTCGGGTTCGAGGTCACCACGGCAGGCGGTATGGTCTTGACCCGCGGTTGGCAGGCGTTTGTCGTGCACGAGGCCTAAGAGGGAGGTGCACCCTCCACTTCAAGTACGATGGCCTCGCGACCCTCTTTGTGAGGGTGTTCAGGGAGGACGGCCGCCGCGCGGGGTGCTGCCCAGAAGACGGTAGCAGCGACGATGAGCTTGGTCTTAATGACGGCCACGACGGCGATGAGGGTGAGCTTGACCTTGACGACGGCTGCACTTCCTCCAACAACGGCGGCTCCTCTTCAGGCAAGAGCTCCAGCAGTGGCGGCTACAACCAACCTCCGCGCTGTCGAGCTCGCGTCGGGGAAGGCGACGGGTCGTCTCGCCGCCGCGCCCTGGTGAAGCAGGAGGAGGGCCCAAACTGAGCTCGGGGCTGCCGATCCTGGCTTTAGGAGCTGCTGCGGTCGTGCAGGCCACTTCTATTTAACCTTTCCTTTCTCCTACATTTTGAAAAAAGTAGAGTGCCCTGTTGGGGTGTGTAATGAACTGTGGCAGTTATGCCATTATGCTATGCTTACTATCTTGATGTTATGCCATGATATCTGCATTCGGAGTGGGCATGGATAGGGTAACGTAGCTTGATATGCTCGCGCCAGCTTCCCACCTCACGAGGGCATGGCTCTTGACGCCTAGAGGAGCCCCCTTTCCTAATGACTCGGAGCCGTCGGTCTCAGGAGATGTTGTAGAGCTGTTGCAGGGTTATTAAAAAATCTTGACGGGGCATCTCATTCCTCCTTGCGCGAGCTCCCTGTCGTGGGTTTAGCTGTGGCTCAGTGTACCGCATCGCGCTACCCCAGGGGAACAGACATAAGAGGGTGTAAGAGGGTGCACATGCCCACGAGCTCGATCATGGGCGTCTCGTGAGGATTAAGAAGGCCGAACACTAGGGCAACGGGGTTTCGGCGAGGCATGCTTGCGTGCGGGTGAACCCAAGCGTGCACGCCTGCCTAGCCCCCACGTGTGGGACACGCGTGGAGGAGCGACGGCCAACTGCCGCTCTTCCCTGGCCAAGGCTAAGAACGAGCGAAGCGAGAGGAGAGAAAACCCAACTTCGGCAAATCAAAATGCGAAAACTCCAAATTTCATTAAGAAACTGCGAACCAACTACAGAAAGCAAGCAAAATAACAGCCGCGTCCAGCACCTAGTCTAGTCTTCTCACCAGCGCAGAGCTAAGTGCTGCCACTAGGACGTGGGAGGGAGCCCCCATGAGGCCCGCGGGCAACACTCGGGAGACTTCGGGGCGTGTACAGCCCCACTCATTATTATGTGAGAGTGTCACGAGCGGAGACCTTCACAAGCATGAGCCTTGCTTCATGGGTAGAACTTCCGGAGGTGCTGGATGTTCCAGGCGTTCTGGATGGGGATCCCGTCCTGTGTCTCCAGGCGTGCGGCGCCAGGCCTGGAGACACAGGCGATCCTAAATGGGCCCTCCCACATGGGCGAGAGCTTGTGCAACCCTTCCCTAGAGAGCACCCACCTCATGACGAGATCACCCATCTCGAGCGTCCTAGGGTGGATGTTGTGGAGTGGTATCGTCGTAGCGCCTGCTGGTATCTTGCCGCTCGGAGTGAGGCTTGACGGTGGCATTTCTCTCCCAACACAAGATCAATCCCCTGTGTGGCGTCCTGGCATGCCTCGTCAAACGCCAAGACCCGCGTGGAGCGATGCTTGACCTCGTGTGGGAGAACCGCTTCAACTCCGTAAACGAGGAAGAACGGGGTCTCGCCTGTCGGCTTGGTTGCGGTGGTGCGGATGGACCACAACACAGACTGGAGCTTGTCAAGCCAGCCCCTGCCACAGGCCTCGAGCTTCTTCTTGAAGGTCCTTGCCTTGAGGCCTCTCAGGACCTCTGCATTGGCATGCTCGGCCTGGCCGTTGCTCCTGGGATGTGCCACCGAAGTGTAGCATATCTTCGTTCCAAGGTTAGCACAGTATGTTTTGAAAAGGTTGTTGGTGAACTGCGAGCCATTGTCGGCGATGATGCGATTAGGAACCCCAAACCGGCTCACGAGGCCCTTGATGAACTTGATGGCCGAGCCGGCCGGGATGGTGCGGATAGCTTCTACCTCCGCCCACTTGGTGAACTTGTCAATGGCGTCGTAGAGGTAGCAGTAGCCCCTAGGCGCTCAAGGGAATGGTCCCAAGATATCGAGCCCCCGGACCGCAAACGACCATGGGAGTGGGATGGTATGGAGGCCCTGAGCAGGCTGATGGATCTTCTTGGCTTGGAATTGGCAGGCTTCATAGGATTTCACCAGCTCGGTGGCGTCGTTGAGTGTCGTGGGCCAATAGAACCCACAGCGGAACACCTTGCCCATGAGGGTGCGTGATGAAGAGTGATGTCCGCGGTCCCCGCCATGTATGTCGGCCAGCAGCTCGAGCCCCTGCTCCCTGGAGATGCATTGCAAAGAAACATCGTTGGGCCGCTTACAGTATAGCTCACCGTCCTGGATGCAGTATGTGATGGCCTGGCGAGCCACACGCTTGGCATCTTCCTCCTTCTTCGGCAGGCTCCCCTGAAGTAAGTACACCTTGAACTCCTCGGTCCAGCACCCCTCCTAAGGCTCGAGCGCAAGGAGTAGATGGGCCCCCAAGGTTGTGCCGCATGCCAGGGCG
Organism: Triticum aestivum; assembly: GCF_018294505.1. NCBI lineage: Eukaryota > Viridiplantae > Streptophyta > Magnoliopsida > Poales > Poaceae > Triticum > Triticum aestivum. The sequence goes on from NC_057807.1 coordinate 289,750,220, forward strand.
CCTGTCACAGGGGCTCGGGGAAGGTCCTCCTGAGGCGGTGCTGGTTCCACAGCAGGGGGAGCTGCTGACGGCTTGAAGAGCCGTTCCTCAAAAATGCGTGGCTCCTGAGGCAGCCGCCGGGATGCCCTCTTGGTGATGTTGTCGGCCTCCTTGTTTGTGCCTCGTGGCACGTGCTGTAATTCCAAGCCCAAGAATTGGTTTTCCATTTTGCGTACCTCTTCCAGGTATGCTTCCATGTGCTCATCCTTGGGGTGTAATCTTTGTTAGAGAAGTTGACGAGGAGCTGGGAGTTGCCCCTGATGGTGAGGCGCTTCACCCCCAGCGCTCATGCAGCTCTGAGGCTGGCAATTAGGCCTTCGTACTCTGCAATGTTGTTGGAGACCTTTTCGCCCTGCTGGAAGCAGAGTTGTACAGTGTAGTAGAGCTTGTCCTTGGCGGGTGAAATGAGCACTGCTCCAGCCCCCATGCCCTGGTGCATGAACGCGCCGTCGAAGTACATGATCCATCCATCTGGCGCCTCGTCTCCGGGAAGGAGGGAACGGTCCTCGCATACTTCACGGTCAAGGACGTCGGTCCATTCTGCCATGAAATCTGCGAGGGCCACTCCCTTGATGACCTTGGTGGTGCTGAACTCCAGCTGAAACGCCTGCAGCTCGATGTTCCACTCTATGACCCTTCCGGCAGCATTAGGGCTCCAAAGCACCCTCTCCAATGGGTAGGCTAAGACGACCTTGATGGGGTGGCCTTGGAAGTAGTGGTGCAGCTTCCGGGAGGCGATGAGGAGCGCGAGCCAGAGCTTTTGTGGCATGGGGTAGCATGCCCGTGCCTCCCGCAGCACCGTGCTGACGAAGTAAACTGGGTGCTCGATGAGGGAGGAGGCGTTGGTGAGGTCTTGCATCTCTTGAGTGTGCTGGCCTTTAGAGGTCTTGTTGTTTGTCGCATCAACCGTGGCCTCATGAGCCCCATTCTCACGAGCCCTCCTGGCTGGGAGGTCGACTGGGGCCTCAGGAGCAATATTGACCGACGGTGCAGTTGAGGCCTCAGGAGCACCATCCTGGGGCCGCAGCGTCCCGCTTGGCGATGAGGCGCCCCACCATGGGCCCTTGGTCGGTCCCTCTTCCCTTAGTGCCACCAGCGTCGCACTGACTGTGTGAGGCATGGCGGCCAGGTAGAGCACCAAGGGCTCGAGGGGGCACCGTGCCACCATCACCGGTGGGCTGGTGAGGTATCTCTTGAGGTCTTGGAAAGCCACGCCAGCTTTAGGGGTCCAGTCGAACGGCCCCTTCCTTTTCATCAGCTTGAAGAACGGGAGGGCCCGCTCCCCCAACTTGGAAATGAAGCGCCCCAGCGAGGTCATACAGCCTACCATCTTATGCATCTCCTTGAGGTTTTGTGGTGGGCTCATGTCTTCTATGGCCTTGACTTTCTCCAGGTTGGCCTCTATCCCCCTTGTGACACTAGGAACCCAATAGCTTGCCAGAGGGGACGCCAAATACACACTTCTTTGGGTTAAGCCACAGGTCCACTTTGCGAGGCTGGCAAATATTTCCTCCAGGTCCCCGATGAGGGTCCTTTCCTCTCGAGACTTCACTACTATGTCGTCGACGTAAGCCTCAGTGTTCCTCCCGAGCTGTTGGCCTAGAGCGATATGCATTAGCCGCTGAAAGGTTGCTCCTGCATTACGCAGCCCGAACGGCATGCAGGTGTAGCAGTACACCCCGCATGGGGTCAAGAATGTCGTCTTATCCACATCTTGTACAGCCATCTTGATTTGGTGGTAGCCCAACGAGGCGTCCAAAAAGCACAGCAGATCGCACTCGGTGGTGGAGTCGACAATTTGATCGATGCGCGGGAGCGGGAAGGGGTCCTGTGGGCAAGCCTTGTTGAGGTTGGTGGAATCGACGCACATGCGCTCCTTCCCGCCCTTCTTAGGGAAAATAACTGGGTTCGCCAGCCACTCTGGGTACCACACCTCCCGAATGGCACCGGCATCCTGCAGCTTGTGGGTCTCTTGGATGATGAATGCCTACTTCTCCGTGGACTGCCGTCGTGCCTTCTGCTTCACCGGGTGCATGTTAGGGCATGCCCTCAGGTGATGCTCGATTATTCCCCTCGGAATCCCAACCAGGTCCTTGGGCTCCCACGCGAACACTTCCTTGTTGGCGTGCAAGAAGCTGACCAACGCCCTTTCCTGGTCTTGGGGGAGGCCGGCACCTATGGTGAAGGTGGCGCCTGACACTCCATCTTCATCAACTGGTACTTGCTTCATATCGGCTTGATCTTGGGAAAACAACTGTTTCTTCTTGGCTGGTGCAGCCCCCGGAGCCTCTGGGGCTCCTTTTTCACTCAATTGTGCGGCTACCGCAGACCTCAAGGCAAGCTTGAGGGCCAGCAGTGTGTCCTTGGTGTCCCCTGCAACAGTGAAGATGCCGATGCTTCTCCGCATCTTCATGAGGCTGTAGACTGGATGTGTCGCTGCCATGAACATGGCCAGGGTTGGGTACCCGAGGATGGCATTGTAAGGGAGGCCGATTTGGGTGATGCCGAAGTCGATGAGCTCGGTGCGGTAGTTGTCACGGGTGCCGAAGGTGACGGGAAGGCGGATCAGTCCCAGGGGGCTGGTGGGGCCATCAACGACCCCGGAGAAGGGCTTGGTGGGGTGGAGCCGGCCATGGGGCACGTGAAGCAAGCCGAATGCCTCCACAAAGAGCACATTGAGGCCGGCACCACCATCGATGAGGGTCTTGGTGACCACCATGTTGCAGATGGTGAGCATCGGGAGCGCGCCTGCGCCTGCGGTGGTAGCGGGGTGATCCCCTGAGTCGAAGGTGAGGTCGGCCTTGGGCGTTGCCCAGCCTGGGGGAGTCACCTGCTGCACGCTGGTGGCACCCACTTGGTGGAAGAACTTCTTGACATGGCAGCCCGCGCCTGTGAGCCATCGAGCAGGGTTGCAACAGCGTGGGGCGCCGGCGCCACGAAGCAAGCCATGAAGAGGCCGCACAGCTCCTCCCAGGAGGCCACTGAAGACTCTGGCAAGTTGAGCACCCAGGCGCGCGGCGCACCCACGAGGGCCATGGAGAGCCAGTTGGCCATGAATTTTTCATCGCTGCCGGCCGCCCAAACTGCCTCCTCGTATGCTTGGAGGAAGCCTGCCGGATCTGCCACGCCATCATAGCGGGGCAGCAACTCTGACCTAAACTTGGGTGGCCACTGCACCCGCCGCAGGGCGGGGGTGAAAGCCCGGAGTCCCATGGCTCCTCCGAAGCGCAGCAGACGGAGCGGCGGATCTTCGATGCACCCCTACCTGGCGCACCAAATGTTGGATTGTGGGTTCCGCAAACCCTTGAGAGGTTCGAACTCTAGGGTGCGTGCAGAGATCTCAACCTCCCCAGTTTGCCTACTCGCCAATCTCACAGCCTAGCACGACGAACTCGAAGGAAAGGGGACACAGCAGTTTACCCAGGTTCGGGCCACCTTGCAGTGTAAAACCCTACTCCTACTTAGTGGTGGATTTGCCTTGTGGGGCTGAGGACGAACTAGTACAGTGGAGAACAACCTCAGGAGGTGTGTTCTTGAGCTCAAGTGAGCTGGTGAGGGTGGAATGGATTCCGTCGACTTGATCTATTGTCCCCCTTCCATGGTGGTGGCTAGGACATATTTATAGTGGCCTTGGTCCTCTTCCCAAATAAAGGCGGGAAGGGATCCCACAACAGCAAAATTTGAAGGGAGACAACTAGTACATCTTATCCTGACGAAAGTGGTATTCGCCTGCAAAAGCCTCTGGTCATGACGTCGGGGTGGGCTCAGCGATGACCTCCGTCCCTCCGTCCTGGCGGTCTTGGTCTTGTTGCACGGGAATGGAAACCTATGGCTGCTTCCTCGGGACTCCACACCTGCTGCTTGCCTCCTTTGCACCAAAAAGTAAACCGGTACACTGCACCCGCTGGCGCTTGCCTGGCCTTGGTCGTCATGGCTCACGTCACCCGAACCTCACAAGGTGAGCCTTGCATAGAAATCACTACTCCTCGGGAGCCATCCTGAGGAGGTTGCTCCCTTTGGAGGTCTTGGGGTCGCCTGCCTCACAAGGCTTGGCCCCTCGCGAGGGTCTTGAGTTGTCGATGTCGAAGCTGGGCTGTACCAGGCCGTCGATGGAGCCACGCCGTGGGCTGCAGGCAGGCAAGTCTGGGTACCCCCATCCCCAAAACGCCGACAACATCGACCGACTCTTGCGTGCATCTAGAGTACTAAGTTCGTGAAGAATAGAGTAACGCTTTAAGTAAGATGACATTATGTAGAGGAATAAACTCAAGCAATATGATGTAAACCCCATCTTTTAATCCTCGATGGCAACAATACAATACGTGCCTTGCTGCCCCTACTATCACTGGGAAACGACACCACAAGATTGAATCCAAAGCTAAGAACCTCTCCCACTGCAAGAAAAACCAATCTAGTTGGCTAAACTAAACCGATAGTTCGAAGAGAATTACAAAGATATCAAATCATGCATATAAGAATTCAGAGAAGATTCAAATAATATTCATAAATAAGTTGATCATAAATCCACAATTCATCGGATCTCGACAAACACACCGCAAAAGAAGATTACATCGGATAGATCTCCAAGAACATCGAGGAGATCATGGTATTGAGAATCAAAGAGAGAGAGAAGAAGCCATCTAGCTACTAGCTATGGACCCGTAGGTCTGAGGTAAACTAATCATGCTTCATTGGAAGGGAAATAGAGTTGATGTAGAAGCCCTCCGTGATCGAATCCCCCTCCGGTAGGATGCAGGAAAAGGCCCCTAGATGGGATCTCATGGGAACAAAAGGTTGCGGCGGTGGAAAAGTGTTTTCGTGGATGCCTCTGGTGGTTTGGGAATATATGTGAATATAAAGGAGGAAGATCTAGGTCAGGGGATCACCGAGGGTCCCACAAGGTATGGGGCGCACCCTTCCCCCTTGTCGCCGCCTCGTGGCTCTTCTGACTTGGTCTCCAAGTTTCCTGGGTGTCTTCTGGCCTAAGAAAAATAATCGCGAAGGTTTTATTCCATTTGGACTCCGTTTGGTATTCCTTTTCCGCGAGGCTCAAAAACAAGGAAAAACAGAAACTGGCACTGGGCTCTAGGTTAATAGGTTAGTCCCAAAAATGATATAAAATAGCATATTAATGCATATAAAACATCCAAAACAGATAATATAATAGCATGGAACAATCAAAAATTATAGATACGTTGGAGATGTATCAAGCATCCCCAAGCTTAATTCCTGCTCGTCCTCGTGTAGGTAAATGATAAAAACAGAAATTTTGATGTGGACTGCTACCTAACATATTTATCCATGTAATATTCTTTATTGTGGCATGAATGGTCAAATCCATAAGATTCAAAACAAGAGTTTAATATTGACATAAAAAAATAATACTTCAAGCATACTAATAAAGCAATTATGTCTTCTCAAAATAACATGTCCAAAGAAAGTTATCCCTACAAAATCATATAGTCTGGCTATGCTCCATCTTCATCATACAAAGTATTCAAATCATGCACAACCCCAGTTTCAGTCAAGCAATTGTTTCATACTTTAGTATTCTCAAACCTTTTCAACTTTCACGCAATACATGAGCGTGGGCCATGGACATATCACTATAGGTGGAATAGAATATGGTGGTTGTGGAAGAAAGAAGGAGATAGTCTCACATCAACTAGGCATATCAACGGACTATGGAGATGCCCATCAATAGATATCTATGTGAGTGAGTAGGGATTGCCATGCAACGGATGCACTAGAGCTATAAGTGTATGAAAGCTCAAAAATAAACTAAGTGGGTGTGCATCCAACTCGCTTGCTCACGAAGACCTAGGGAAATTTGAGGAAGCCCATCATTGGAATATACAAGCCAAGTTCTATAATGAAAAAATCCCACTAGTATATGAAAGTGAAAATATAGTAGATTCTCTATCATGAAGATCATGGTGCTACTTTGAAGCACAAGTGTGAAAAAGGATAGTAACATTGTCCCTTCTCTCTTTCCTCTCATTTTCTTGGTGGGCTTCTTTGGCCTCTCTTTTTATTTGGGCTTCTTTGGACTCTTTTATTTTTCATAAAGTCCGAAGACTCATCCCAACTCGTGAGGGAATCATAGCTTCCATCATCCTTTCCTAACATGGGACAATGCTCTAATAATGATGATCATCACACTTTTATTTACTTACAACTCGATACTTAGAACAAAAAATATGACTCTATATGAATGCCTCCCGCGGTGTACCGGGATGTGCAATGATTCAAGAGTGACATGTATGAAAGAATTAAGAAAGGTGGCTTTGCCACAAATACAATGCCACCAATATGACAATGATGGAATGTATCATAATAAAACGGAACGGTGGAAAGTTGCATGGCAATATATCTCAGAATGGCTATGGAAATGCCATAATAGGTAGGTATGGTGGCTGTTTTGAGGAAGGTATATGGTGGGTGTATAGTACTGGCAAAAGTTGCGCGATAATAGAGAGGCTAGCAATGGTGGAAGGTTGAGAGTGCATATAATCCATGGACTCCACATTAGTCATAAAGAACTCACATAATCATTGCAAAAATTTATTAGCTACCAAAACAAAGTACTACACACATGCTACTAGGGGAAGGGTTGGTAGGAGTCAACCATCGCGCGATCTGACCTCCACACAAAGGATGACAATCAATAAATAAATCATGCTCTGACTTCATCACATAACGGTTCACCATATGTGCATGCTACAAGAATCACAAACTTTAACACAAGTATTTCTACCAATCCAAAATTACTCACTAGCATGACTCTAATATCACAATCTTTATATCTCAAAACAATCATAAGGAATCAAACTTCTCTTAGTATTCAATGCACTTTATATGAAAGTTTTTATTATATCCCTCTTGGATGCCTATCATAATAGGACAAATTTATAACCAAAGCAAATTACCATGCTGTTTAGAGAAACTCTCAAAATAATATAAGTGAAGCATGAGAGTTCAATAATTTCTACAAAACAAGGCCATCGTCGTGCTCTAAAAATATATAAGTGAAGCACTAGAGCAAAATTGCCTAGCTCAAAAGATATAAGTGAAGCACATAGAGTATTCTCATAAATCACGATTCATGCGTGCCCCTATCAAAATGTGTGTACAGAAAGGATGATTGTGGCAGACTAAAAAGTAAAGACTCATATCATACAAGACGCTCCAAGGAAAACACATATCATGTGGTGAATAAAAATATAGCCTCGGGTAAAGTTACCGATAGACGAAGACGAAAGAGGGGAGGCCTTCCGGGGCATCTCAAGATTAGGCTCTTGGTTATCCTTGAATATTACCTTGGGGTGCCTTGGGCATCCCCAAGCTTAGGCTCTTGCCACTCCTTATTCCATAGTCCATCAAATCCTTGCCCAAAACTTCAAAACTTCACAACACAAAACTCAACAGAAAATCTTATGAGATCCGTTAGTATAAGAAAATAGATCACCACTTTTGGTACTGTTGTGAACTAATTATTTGTTTATATTGGTGTAATATATATTGTATTCCAACTTTTCCATGGTTCGTACCCCCTGATACTACCCATAGATTCATCAAAATAAGCAAACATCACATATAAAACAGAATTTGTCAAAAACAGAATAGTCGTAGCAATCAGGAAACTTCGAATACTTTTGTAACTCCAAAAATTCTGAAAAATTAGGAAAACGTGGGTAATTTTTGTACCAATCTTGTTCAAAAAGAATAAAATCAAAAGCACGCTTCTGTAAAAAAGGAAAAATATTTTTCTGGGCACAAAAGTTTTTGTTTTTCAGCAAGATCAAAACAACTATCACCGTAAGCCATCCCAAAGGTCTTACTTGGCACAAACACTAACTAAAACACAAAAACACATCTAACCAAAGGTCAGATGATTTATTTATTAAAAACCAGGACCAAAAATCAAAGGACAAAAATCAATTTGGGTTGCCTCCCAACAAGCGCTATTGTTTAACGCCCTTAGCTAGGCATAAAAATACAAATAGATCTAGGTATTGTCATAGTAATAATAAGGCAAATCTAGAAAGCTCATCTCGTACTCCCTTCGTTCAGTAGAAAGTTTTCTTTGTGGTAAGCAAAGGTAATCAAAAGGGCTAAATTTAATGGGATAAGGATCCCTAAGATCAAGCTCGGGAGGAGTAGGTTCCTCCTTCTACCCCTTATATTGTATGACAAACTCATTATTGTAAGTGTCCTTTTGGAAAATAGTCATGAGCTTATTTCCAAGATAAAAACCCAATCCGTTCTTTTGTATAGCAAAATTGTCATTAAGTTCGGAAATATTATCAACTAAAACATCGGTATGAACTCTTTTTCTAAAATTTTCATTGTAAGCCACATGATCAAGAAATCGCAAACGCATTATTTCTTCTTGATTAAAGAGAATCCTCTCTATGGGAGGACGACCACCATCTACTTTGTAATGCACAAAAATTTCACTAGCTTCTTTCATAATAAATCTAAACTCATGGGCTAGAAATATAGTGGCGGCGCTTAATAGAAGAATGCTTAGTATTAGAAAATTCCTTTGTATGCATGGATGCATATGAACAAATTGTCTTTCAAGTTCAACTAGAATCAAAGATATAGCCTCTGCAAGACTATTAGTTTTATGGAGAACAGATCCACCTAACGTGGGCAGCACACCGCCACAAGTAAAGAAATCTAGAATAACCCCTTTTCCAATAATATTGTCGCTACCTATGCGAAGTTTTTTAGTGTGCAAGATAGTAGATTCTTCATGAGGATTAATATTAGCAAAATCATCAAAGTTTCCCTCATCGTTACTACCATCCTTTTCGGTGATAATCTCCCCGGATTCAGACATAGTGAGTTAGTGACAACAAACCAATCTAGCAAATGGGCAAACAAAAAGCAAACGAAAAGACAAACAGAAGAAGGGCGAAGAAAAGGGCGAATCTTTTCGAAAATCGTTTTAGGAGTGGGGGAGAGGAAAATGAGAGGTAAATGGCGAATAATGTAATGCAAGAGATGAGAGTTTTATGATGGGTACTTGGTATGTCTTGACTTGGCGTAGATCTCCACGGCAACAACGCCAAAATTCTTCCTACTACTTCTTGAGCTTGCGTTGGTTTTTTCCCTTGAAGAGGAAAGGGTGATGCAGCAAAGTAGAGATAAGTATTTCCCTCGGTTAGAGAACCAAGGTATCAATCCAGTAGGAGACAATGCACAAGTCACCAACACCTGCACAAACAATCAAACACTTGCACCCAACACGATAAAGGGATTGTCAATCCCTTCACGGTCACTTGATCTAATAGAGATAGATAAACAGAAGATAAAATATTTCTAGTTTTTTTTGGTTTATAGATCAGAAAGTAAAATATATAGTATATCCGAAACTAATATGATGGAAAATAGACCCGGTGGCCATAGGTTTCACTAGAGGCTTCTCTCATGAAGGCAAATAATATAGTGGGTGAACAAATTACTGTCGAGCAACTAATAGAAAAGCGCAGAGTTATGACGATATCCAAGGCAATGATTATGAAATATAGGCATCACATCTGTGTTAAGTAGACCGACTCCTGCCTGCATCTACTACTATTACTCCACACATCAACCGACTCATGCTTGCATCTAGAGTATTAAGTTCAATAAGAACAAAGTAATGCCTTTAGTAAGATGACATGATGTAGAGGAATAAACTCAAGCAATATGTTGTAACCCCCATCTTTTTATCCTCGATGGCAACAATACAATACATGCCTTGCTGCCCCTACTGTCACTAGGAAAGGACACCACAAGATTGAACTCAAAGCTAAGCACTTCTCCCATTGCAAGAAAAACCAATCTAGTTGGCCAAACTAAACCGATAGTTCGAAGAGAATTACAAAGATATCAAATCATGCATATAAGAATTCAGAGAAGACTCAAATAATATTCACAGATAAGTTGGTCATAAATCCACAATTCATCGGATCTCGACAAACACACCGCAAAAGAAGATTACATCGGATAGATCTCTAAGAACATTGAGGAGAACATGGTATTGAGAATCAAAGAGAGAGGAGAAGCCATCTAGCTACTAGCATTGGACCCGTAGGTCTGAGTAAACTACTCATGCTTCATCAAAAGGGCAATAAAGTTGATGTATAAGCCCTCCGTGATCGAATCCCCCTCCGGCAGGATGCCAGAAAAGGCCCCTAGATGGGATCTCACGGGAACAGAAGGTTGTGGTGGTGGAAAAGTGTTTTCATGGATGCCTCTGGTGGTTTGGGAATATATGTGAATATATAGGGGGAAGATCTAGGTCAGGGGCTCACCGAGGGTCCCACAAGGTAGGGAGTGTGCCCTACCCCCTGGGGGCGCCCTCCCCCTTGTCACCGCTACTTCTTGAGCTTGTGTTGGTTTTTACCTTGAAGAGGAAAGGGTGATGCAGCAAAGTAGAGATAAGTATTTCCCTCAGTTTGAGAACCAAGGTATCAATCCAGTAGGAGACAACACACAAATCACCGAATACCTGCATAAACAATCAAACAAACTTGCACCCAACGCGATAAAGGGGTTGTCAATCCCTTCAAGGTTACTTGCAAAAGTGAGACCTGATAGAGATAGATAAACGATAAAGTAAATATTTTTGGCATTTTTGGTTTATAGATCCAAAAGTAAACGATTGCAAGAATAGTAGATCGGAAACTAAGATTGTAGATCAGAAACTTGTATGATGGAAAGTAGACATGGGGGCCATAGGTTTCACTAGAGGCTTCTCTCAAGATAGAAAATAATACGGTGGGTGAGCAAATTACTGTCGAGAAATTGATAGAAAAGCGCAAAGTTATGACGATATCTAATGCAATGGTCATGAATATAGGCATCACGTCCGTGTCAAGTAGACCGAAATGATTCTAAATCTACTACTATTACTCCACACATCGACCGTTATCCAGCATGCATCTAGAGTATTAAATTCATGAACAACAGAGTAACACATTAAGCAAGATGACATGATGTAGAGGAATTAATTCAAGCAATATGATGAAAACAACATCTTTTTATCCTCGATGGCAACAATACAATATGTGCCTCGCTGCCCCTACTGTCACTGGGAAAGGACACCGCGAGATTGCACCCAAAGCTAAGCACTGCTCCCATTGCAAGAAAAACCAATCTAGTTGGCCAAACCAAACCAATAGTTCGAAGATAATTACAAAGATATCAAATCATGCATATAAGAATTCAAAGAAGATTCAAACAATATTCATTTATAAGCTAATCATAAATCCACAATTCATCGGATCTTGGCAAACACACCGCAAAAAAGTATAACATCGAACAGATCTCTAAGAACATCGAGGAGAACATGGTATTGAGAATCAAAGAGAGAGAAGAAGCTATCTAGCTACTAGCTATGGACCCGTAGGTCTGTGGTAAACTACTCACGCTTCATCGGAAGGGCAATAGAGTTGATGTAGAAGCCCTCCATGGTTGAATCCCCCTCCGGAAGGACGCCGGAAAAGGCCCCTAGATGGGATCTCATGGGTACAGAAGGTTGCGGCGGCGGAAAAGTGTTTACGTGGATGCCCCTATAGGTTTGGGGATATATGGGAATATATAGGCGAAAGAATTAGGTCAGGAGGTGCACGAGGGGCCCACAAGGGTGGGGGGCACACCCTACCCCCTGGGCGCGCCCTCCATCCTTATGGCCTCCTGGTGGCTCCTCTGACTTCATATCCAGGTCTCCTGGTTGTCTTCTGGTCCAGGAAAAATCATCGCGAAGGTTTCATTCCATTTGGACTCCGTTTGGTATTCCTTTTCTGCGAAACTCGGAAACAAGGAAAAATAGGAACTAGCACTGGGCTCTAGGTTAATAGGTTAGTCCTAAAAATAATGCATGTAAAACATCCAAAACAGATAATATAATAGCATGGGACAATAAAAAATTATAGATACGTTGGAGACGCATCAAGCATCCCCAAACTTAATTCCTGCTCGTCCTCGAGTAAGTAAATGATACAAACAGAATTTTTGATGTGGAATACTACCTAACATATTTATCCATATAATTTTCTTTATTGTGACATGAATGTTCAGATCTGTAAGATTCAAAAGAAAAGTTTAATATTGACATAAGAATGATAATACTTCAAGCATACTAATAAAGCAATCATGTCTTCTCAAAATAACATGGCCAAAGAAAGTTATCCCTACAAAATCATATAGTCTAATATGCTCCATCTTCATCACACAAAATATTTAAATCATGCACAACCCCGATGACAGGCCAAGCAATTGTTTCATACTTTTGATGTTCTCAAACTTTTTCAACTTTCACACAATACATGAGCGTGAGCCATGGATGACATAGCACTATAGGTGGAATAGAATATGGTGGTTGTGGAGAAGACAAAAGGAGGGAGATAGTCTCACATCAACTAGGTGTATCAACGGGCTATGGAGATTCCCATCAATAGATATCAATGTGAGTGAGTAGGGATTGCCATGCAACGGATGCACTAGAGCTATAAGTTTATGAAAGCTCAAAAGAAAACTAAGTGGGTGTGCATCCAATTCGCTTGCTCACGAAGACCTGGGGCAATTTGAGGAAGCCCGTCATTGGAATATACAAGCGAAGTTCTATAATGAAAATTTCCCACTAGTATATGAAAGTGATATCATAGGAGACTGTCTATCATGAAGATCATGGTGCTACTTTGAAGCGCAAGTGTGGAAAAAGGATAGTAACATTGCCCCTTCTCTCCTTTTCTCCCATTTATATTTTTTTTATTTGGACCTTTCTCATTTTTTGGCCTCTTTTTTCTTTTTTTTTTATTTTTCGTCTGGATTCTCATCCTGATTTGTGGGGTAATCATAGTCTCCATCATCCTTTCCTCTCTCGGACAATGCTCTAATAATGAAGATCATCACATTTTTATTTACTTACAACTCAAGAATTACAACTCGATACTTAGAACAAAATATGGCTCTATATGAATGCCTCCGGTAGTGTACCAGGATGTGCAATGAATAAAGAGTGACATGTATAAAGAATTATGAAAGGTGGCTTTGCCACAAATACGATGTCAGCTGCATGATCATGCAAAGCAATATGAAAATGATGAAGCGTGTCATAATAAACAGAACGGTGGAAAGTTGCATGGTAATATATCTCGGAATGGCTATGGAAATGACATAATAGGTAGGTATGGTGGCTGTCTTGAGGAAGGTATATGGTGGGTGTATGGTACCGACGAAAGTTGCGCAGCACAAGAGAGGCTAGCAATGGTGGAAGGTGAGAGTGCGTATAATCCATGGACTCAACATTAGTCATAAAGAACCCACAGACTTATTGCAAAAATCTATTAGTTATCGGAACAAAGAACTATGCGCATGCTCCTAGGGGGGAGATTGGTAGGAAAAGACCATCGCTCGTCCCTGACCGCCACTCATAAGGAAGACAATCAAAAAATAAATCATGCTCCGACTTCATCACATAATGGTTCACCATATGTGCATGCTACAGGAATCACAAACCTCAACACAAGTATTTCTCGAATTCGCAATTACTCACTAACATGACTCTAATATCACCATCTTTATATCTCAAAACAATCATAAAGAATCAAACTTCTCATAGTATTCAATGCACTTTATATGAAAGCTTTTATTATATCCCTCTTGGATACCTATCATATTAGGACTTAATTTATAACCAAAGCAAATTACCATGTTGTTTAGAGACTCTCAAAATAATTTAAGTGAAGCATGAGAGTTCAACAATTTCTATAAAATAAAACCACCGCCGTGCTCTAAAAGATATAGGTGAAGCACTAGAGCAAAATTGCCTAGCTCAAAATATATAAGTGAAGCACATAGAGTATTCTAATAAATCATGATTCATGCGTGTCCCTCTCAAAGGTGTGTACAGAAAGGATGATTGTGGCAGACTAAAAAGTAAAGACTCAAATCATACAAGACGCTCCAAGGAAAACACATATCATGTGGTGAATAAAAATATAGCATCAAGTAAAGTTACTGATAGACGAAGACGAAAGAGGGGATGCCTTCCGGGGCATCCCCAAGCTTAGGTTCTTGGTTGTCCTTGAATATGACCTTGGGGTTCCTTGGGCATCCCCAAGCTTAGGCTCTTTCCACTCCTTATTCCATAGTCCATCAAATCCTTACCCAAAACTTGAAAACTTCACAACACAAAACTCAATAGAAAATCTCATAAGCTCCGTTAGTATAAGAAAATAAATCACCACTTTATGGTACTGCTGTGAACTCATTCTTAAATTATATTGGTGTAATATCTACTGTATTCCAACTTTTACATGGTTCATACCCCCCAATATTACCCATAGATTCATCAAAATAAGAAAGCAACACAAAGAAAACAGAATCTGTCAAAAATAGAACAGTCTGTAGCAATCTGTAACTCTCGAATACTTCTGTAACTCCAAAAATTCTCAAAAATTAGGAAAACCTGGGAAATTTGTGCACCGATCCATAGAATTTAGAACCAGATCAATATCACGCTTCTGTTAATTATGAAAATTATTTTCCTGGGTGCAAAAGTTTCTGTTTCTTAGCAAGATCAAAACAACTATCACCGTAAGCTATCCCAAAGGTCTTACTTGGCACAAACACTAACTAAAACACAAAACCACATCTAACTAGAGGCTAGATGAATTATTCAAAGCAAAACAGGAGCAAAAAATCAAAGAACAAAAACTAAATTGGGTTGCCTCCCAACAAGCGCTTTTCTTTAGTCTTTTAGCTAGGCATTGATAATTTCAATGATGCTCACATAAAAGAGAAGAATTGAAGCACAAAGAGATCATCATAAAACACGTGACAAACACATCTAAGTCTAACAAACTTCCTATGCATAGGCATTTTATAAGCAAACAAATTATCAAGACAAGCAAAAATTAGCATATGCAAGGAAGAAGAAAGAGACGATAGCAATCTCAACATGAAGAGAGGTAATTTAGTAACATAAAAATTTATACAACCATATTTTCCTCTCTCATAATAATTACATGTAGGATCATAAACAAATTCAACAAAATAGCTATCACATAACATATTCTCACCATGATCCACATGCATGCAAAGTTGACACTCTTCCAAAATAGTGGGATTAACATTAACTAAAGTCATGACCTCTCCAAACCCACTTTTATCAAAAATTTCATGAGATTGAACATTCTCCAAATATGTGGGATCTAAAGTTGACACTCTTCCAAACCCACTTTCAATATTATTGTAACCATTATTATCAATCTTATATTCATCATGGGGTTTAAACAAATTTTCGAGATCATAAGAAGAATCACCCCAATCATGATCATGGCAACAAGTAGTATACATAGCAAAACTAGCATCCCCAAGCTTAGGGTTTTGCATAATATTAGCATAATTGATATTAACAGAATTTCTTATAACATCATTGTAATCATGCTTTTTATTCAAGGCACTATCGTGAATCACTTTATAATTTTCTTCTTTCAGTACTTCATCATAATTTTCAGATTCACAAATCTCTAGCAAAACCTCATAAAGACAATCTAGTGCACTCAACTCACTAGCAATTGGTTCATCATAATTGGATCTCTTAAAAAGATTAGCAAGTTGATGAGGATCCATAATCTTCTAGCAAGCAAAGATGCAAGCAAAAAAGAAGGCACATGGCAAGACAATCGAACGGAAGAAGGGCGAAGAAAAGGGCAAATCTTTTCAAAAATCCTTTTAGAAGTGGGGGAGAGGAAAATGAGAGGCGAATGGCAAATAATGTAATGCAAGAGATGAGAGTTTATGATGGGTACTTGGTATGTCTTGACATGGCGTAGATCTCCACGACAACAGCGCCAGGAGTTCTTCCTGCTACTTCTTGAGCTTGCGTTGGTTTTTCCCTTGAAGAGGAAAGGGTGATGCAGCAAAGTAGAGATATAAGTATTTCCCTCAGTTAGAGAACCAAGGTATCAATCCAGTAAGAGACAACACACAAATCACCGAATACCTGCACAAACAATCAAACAAACTTGCACCCAACGCGATAAAGGGGTTGTCAGACCCTTCACGGTTACTTACAAAAGTGAGATCTGATAGAGATAGATAAACGATAAAGTAAATATTTTTGGTATTTTTGGTTTATAGATCTAAAAGTAAAATATTGCAAGAATAGTAGATTAGAAACTAAGATTATATATCAGAAACTTGTATGATGGAAAGTAGACCCGGGGGCCATAGGTTTCACTAGAGGCTTCTCTCAAGATAGAAAATAATACGGTGGGTGAACACATTACTGCCGAGCAATTGATAGAAAAGCTCAAAGTTATGATGATATCTAAGGCAATGATCATGAATATAGGCATCACATCCATGTCAAGTAGACCGAAACGATTCTGCATTTACTACTATTACTCCACACATCGACCGCTATCCAGCATGCATCTAGAGTATGAAGTTCATAAAGAATGGAGTAACGCATTAAGCACGATGACATGATGCAGAGGAATTAACTCAAGAAATATGATGAAAACCCCATCTTTTTATCCTCGATGGCAACAATACAATACGTGTCTTGCTGACCCTGCTGTCACTGGGAAAGGACAGCACAAGATTGAACCCAAAGCTAAGCACTTCTCCCATTGCAAGAAAAACCAATCTAGTTGGCCAAACCAAACCAATAGTTCGAAGAGAATTACAAACATATAAAATCATGCATATAAGAATTCAAAGAAGATTCAAATAATATTCATAGATAAGCTGATCATAAATCCACAATTCACCGGATCTCGGCAAACACACCGCAAAAAAGTATTACATCGAATAGATCTCCCAGAACATCGAGGAGAACATGGTATTGAGAATCAAAGAGAGAGAGAGAAGAAGCCATCTAGCTACTAGCTATGGACCCATAGGTATGTGTTAAACTACTCACGCTTCATCGGAAGGGCAATAGAGTTGTTGTAGAAGCCCTTCGTGGTCGAATCCCCCTCCGGCAGGACAGAAGGTTGCGACAGCGGAAAAGTGTTTTCATGGATGCCCATGTTGGTTTGGGGGATATGTGGGAATATATAGGCGAAAGAATTAGGTCAGGAGGTGCACGAG